>NC_080720.1:8835851-9108351 GCF_019097595.1 Hemibagrus wyckioides
AGACTTGAGTGAACAGAAATGACAGCAGAACACAAATCACATGGGAAGCAGTGTGTTTCTGGTGTGCATGTCTCAGTCTGCAAGTTCACACCACCTTTCTTTGCGCTTTCACAAACATTATTAGCGAAAGCTAGGATTTTGCTGATGTCAGCACCTGCTCAGAGTCTGCTCTGAAGTCAGAGAAATGTTATAATGCTGTAGGCTCTGTTTAAAGAGAAGCCGGTGTGACAGAAAAGCAGATATGTGAGAAATCAATTCCTTTTTTTCTCCACAGTTTTTGTGAGAAGTGTTTAGGGAAATGAGACCCATTTCTCCTAACTTTCTCCAATGGAAACTTAATTTCCATGAGGTTTCCTAAAATATACTTAACTGTAACTGAGATTTAATGTAGTGTTACTTCCTTCTGAAAGCACCATCCAGTTTTCATTTCAGAATGCTTTCAATACTAGCTATTAAAAAGACACCAGAAAGCCACATTAGGATCCCAGATGAGTGAAACCTGTGTTTCAGACAAAAAACACACATTGTGAAAGTTTTCTTTGGTCATGAGACGAAAACGTCTGTGTTAGAATGCGTAATGTAACCGATTTAGTGCTAGTGACCTAAGGGTAAACGCTGATATGACGTTCAGCCAAAAGCCACTAATAGGAGGACGATATGGGATTGCACAAAGCTTATGGGGCAGCTACAACAACAGTAAGTAGCAATTGTGACCATAAACATCAACAAAACATACTAATGGACAGGAAAAAATTATCTTTCAATTCCCAGGCAGGGAACCAACCCAGCCACTTTCATTGCCGGTCCCAAGCTTAAATAAAAAGATAAAATAGGAAGGTTGCAATAGGAATGGCATCTGGCATGAAACCTAGGCTAAAATCAAATATGCTGATCAGATGATCTGATGTAGTGACCCCAGTCAGGGAGCAACCAGAGGACAACAACAACAACTTTAAGCTCATTAAGACCATTTTATTCAATGCAGCCTGATTTTTAGTGAATTTGGCCCTGAATCACGCTGATTGACGTCATTAGCAAACAAGTTATTTTCTTTATTCCTTTCTTCATTTGCATAATCATAAAAATACCAACTGCAACCAGTGGAAAACATGGTAGCTCCATTTAAGTATGTCAACTTATTTCTTCTCCAATTCAGTTCCAGTTGGCATGACATGGATAGGATATTGAAGTTTTAAAGTTCAGAAATGAAGCTTTAAGTAATCTGTGGTCTTGAATGTGTGTGAGGTGAAACACAGCTTATCTTCAAGTTGAGTTTTCTCATGTTTTTAAGGTATCAGGTGACCTTTCACTTCTTAAGTTAACTATCTTGAAATGTCTTACAGTGAAGGAAAAACTCTCTTAGAAGAAATTCAAACCTGTGAATCTTGGTTATTGGGCACAAGTGTCCTTCTGTTTTTTGCTGTTCCAAGTCAGTGGTGTTCACCTGGTGTTAAATGCAGGAAGGTACTAGATAGATAGATAGATGGATAGATGGATGGATAGATGGAGCTTTGTTGCAGGATAATAAAATCAATACTCTTGAACTACCATTATCTTTTAATCCCATACATGGAGGTGCTGCACCCACAGGCTATTTATACAGATGTTCAACAGTTGGTTAGCTGAACGTCTTAAGAAATGCAAGTCGAGGCTGTCTCAGGCCGTGCAGATTCTGCACACATCCTGTTTTAATTACCATCTTTATTAATAGATGGACTGACTTTTCTTTTTGGTATTTTTAGCAGGCGTGATTAAAGCCTGGTTGATATCTCCCTTGGATTTTTTAAAATTCCACCTCTTATGAATCACAACCTTCCTTCTTTTTCTCTTCCAGCCACACCTGTACAGATGTTCTCTCTTTACTCCCCCACTCATTTATCTCTGTGGTGAGGATGTCAGGGAGGGGTGGAGGGGCGTGCAGGGAGGCAGTAAGTAAACCAGGTGGGGGTGGAGGGAGAAAAAGAGAGAGGAAGAGATTATCAGGGTCGTGTTTGGGAAATGACACGTCGGGACAAATTGACTTAAGCAGAAAGTTCTGTACTCTGTACAGTGATGAGGAGGAGTGGAGGGTGATGTGATCATGTCATGACTTCATCATCCTCCCTTCTGCATTTCCAACCTTTTTCCTCTGCTTCTTAAGAAGACGACGCCTTCATTATCACCACACACACGTTTCTAGCACAGAGGAATTCTTTTGTTCGCATATCACAGTTAAGGAGGTTGGGGTCGGAGCACAGGGTCAGCTATGATGCAGTGCCCCTGGAGCAGAGAGGGTTAAGGGCCTTGCTCAGTGACCCAACAGTGGCGGCTTGACCTTTTGATCAACAATGCAGAGCCAACACTACTTCTCCTATTTAACACACATAACTTCACAGAGAGCTGGCGACTTCCAGCTTCATCAGCGGCAGCAACCATTTGAGTGTAGAAAGTAGGCGTGTCAAGAGACACGACAAAGTTGTGAAAAGTTGAACTTTTATGTAAATATGGAGCGACTCGGTACAGCAGCTACCAATGGAAGTAAAGGCAGTAGAGCGTGGCAAAGAGCACAAACTGCTTCTCCTTCATCTCTGATGATATGATGCATAAATACACTGGAAACTGCTATAGATTAAGATGATCAAGAGGAATTTTATGCAAGCACAGTGAAATTGCAAATTGCAATATCCATTTTTACTGCATTTGGAAGACTCCCTTATCCAGAGCAACTTACAATTTATCTCATTTTTTACACAACTGAGCATTTGAGGGTTAAGTGCCTTGCTCAGGGGCCCAACAGTGGCAGCTTGGAGCTTGGTGGACCTCACAACCAGAGAGAGAGATAATATGTAAAATATTGCACTTATTCCAAGTAAGCAAGTAAATAAATCATTTAAATATAATTATTACACATACCTACTGATGGCAGAACATCTTCTCAGAAGTGTTACAGCTTTTGGGAAGAAGCTGATCTTGTGTAAATTCCAGCTTTGCTTGCAATTCTTGCCTTTCTTCTTGAATGATTCATCACAGAGAAGAAATATTAGTGAAGCATGCTCTAATACACAAATTCTTAAACGTTTTGCACCCACAGACCACTTTTCACAGTGAAAGAATTTCCAAAGTATTAAAAACAGCCCGAGTTTAACTTTCCAGAAACAGAAAATAATCCGACTAATAAACATTACACACAACAGGACAACTAGGTAGCATTCTATTCATTTCATTTGAGTTCATTCAGTATTCATTTATTCATCTGGCTGAGCAGGGATGTGGATCAAGTAGTGTTAGAGTTGGAACGAAACCCAGACAAGCACCAGAGCTGTAGCAAGTGCCAGCACAAAAGGAAAAGGCCTCCAGTTGCAGAAGAAATATGACTTAGTAAAAATCAAAATATTAGAAAAGGTGAAGAGAAAGTGAATAAGCAGTGTGTTGTGGGATGGGAGGGGAGGGCAAAGCTGAAAAAGAAATAACAGAAACGTGCCATTCGTTTTTCTTTTAAAGATAAAATACACTCAGGAGCGGCACCGAGCTAAAACACTTCTAAAAGCACAGCTATCGCATATAGAACTGATACGAGCGCAAATGGATCCTCCAGACTCTCTTTAACTCACTTTTCCTTTGAGTGACTCACAGATCAGAGTTGAGTATAGTCCAGAACTGGGACGAGGCAACATGACTGTGTGTGTGTGTGTGTGTGTGTGGAGAGAGACTAGCTCATTTATCATGACCATTTATCAGCGCTTGTTGAGAAATCCCCCTGAGCCTTTCTGTGTTACAGCCCCATTTTAAACTGAGGCCACATGATGTGTGTGTGTGTGTGTGTGTGTGTGTGTGTGTGTGTGTGAATATGTTTCACATTTATAAATATTTTATGGTATGAAAGGTCTCCATGGTGTTTAGAGTTTTACAAGACAACATTATATACTATATTGTAGTGGTGTGTTTTAATCCCTGTGTGTGTGTGTGTGTGTGTGTGTGTGTGTGTGTGTGTGTGTGTGTGTGTATGCTTCACAATTATAAATAATCAAAGGTATGAACGGTCTCCTATGTGTTTAGAGTTTAGTACAGGTTTTTTCATTCACAGGTTTCACTGTGTGTGTGTTTGTGTGTGTGTGTGTGTGTGTGTGTGTGTGTACCTTAGTACATTTACCTTGTGGTGTTATATAGTGAGATTCTTCTAGTCTCTCACTGTACAATATAGTCCAGGATATTTTGGCCAGACTGTTTAGTATAATTGTGTATCATCAGCATAAAAGTTCAATTCAATATTGTGTTTGTACATAACATGTCCAAGGGGCTGTATATAAAGCAAGCACTTTAGAGGGCTTAACACAGAGCCCTGTGGGACCCCATAGTGCACTTTTTTGGCTCTGATGAATCTCCATTAACTCTAAGAAACCGCTGACGGTCTGTCAACAGTCTGTAAGATCTAAACCAGACAGGAACTTTGTCCGTCTAAACAAATCCACAATCTGAGGCAAGCAGAAGATTGTTACTCGCTTTAGCCAGCACAGATTCTGCACCAGGAATCTTCCAGAAACCAGAAAGAATCATCATGCGTATAAACAAACAGCGGTGAGGCAACACATACTCACACCTACTGTTACACACCAGTGCTTTCTCTGTGGTTTTTCTGGAATTAATTTGTGTTTAAACGTTAAATCATCATGTAGTTTCAGGATTCTCCCATCAAACTTTATTTCAGTACACAACAAGCATGGCTGAAAACAGAAAACCAGGAGACTTGCCAGACTTTTTCTTTCTCGTTCTCACTGGTTTCCTCTTACTGTTTTGTCCCACCTGGGCCTCAGCGTGTCTCAGTGCTGCACTAAAGCCCACTCGACAGGGTTTTAACAGTGCAAT
This sequence comes from Hemibagrus wyckioides, assembly GCF_019097595.1. NCBI lineage: Eukaryota > Metazoa > Chordata > Actinopteri > Siluriformes > Bagridae > Hemibagrus > Hemibagrus wyckioides. Next base: position 8,840,694 of record NC_080720.1, read on the forward strand.
AGTAGCCTCGCTGTGGAAGCTCACTGGCTCGCTCAGCCTCTTGTTCCCTCGCTCACTTGCTAAGCACTGATCCGCGAACTGCCCCTGACCTCCAGGGGCTCTGTGATTAATGTCCCCTGCACGAAGTTTCAAAGAAAGCAAAGCACACTAAGAAGGAAGGAGCCAAAAGGCCGTTCAGTGAGACTAGAATATAGACTTGGAATAGCTGGACACTAAGAATTACTTGCTACATAATTTTGCACCAGTTATAAAAGGGAAATTATTTATAACCACACTCTCCAGTCAGTTAGTCATGAGCTTGCCTTTTGAATCAAGGTTTCTTCCTTGTATCGTCTCAGGAAGTTTTTCTTGTCGCAGTTGCCTCATGCTGGCTCATTAAGGATACATTAAAAATGTCCATATATATATATGGAAGGCTGCTTTGTGAAAATTTACATTATTAGATGTAGCACTATATAAATAAAATTTAAATGAACTAATCTACATTAACAGGAGAGCAAAAGGACATGCATTTATTTATACATGTATGTAATAAATAAATACTTTTATAAATAATTCCAGACCGGTTTCTCAACGTCTACATAAGGACATGTTATTCAGATGATTGTGGAAAAAAGGTCTTAGGTTAAAAACACTGCATTTGGATTAAAAAAGTAAATAAAACAAGAACATAAGCATAAAATTTTACTTGAGCACTCATTCTTACATGTTTATCTTGCTACAAGTGAACTCTTCTGAGCGTTTTTGATTTAAGTTATTAAAGATGTCTTAATCAAGTTTCCCAGAAGAATGGTTAAGGTTAGGATCATATGAATTGGGAGAGAGAGTGTTGAATGTGATGCTCGCTCCACCATTTAACGACGATTGTTTTGTTTTGCTATGGGGAAACTCAGCCCTGACGCTCTAACCGTTCTAGACAGTTCCTCTAATCATAGCTAATATCCCTGTTTTAGCTTTCTGCTAACGCTCTCAATCACAGTGAGTTCAGTTACACAGCGCAGGTCAGCAGTTGCTTCCCTTCTGTGAACCGGAATTGAGATCAAGTACGGGTTTCTCCTCGCATCCTCCAGATGCTGAAAACTGAGAGGAGAACCCTGTTTTTGTAGCACTAGGTAATGTCTATAAACAAACTGTACTCCAACCAGTGTGGTGATGCTCTGGAAATTAGATTTACTGCCAATTTTTTTTTATCATTTCAGCTTTGATCATTTCTAGAAATGTCTTCTAGAAACTTTAGAGAAATATATAAAGGATAAAACTTCTAAAATGAAATTTATCCCTAATGAGAAAGCCAGAGATGATGGAGATGAGGAAAATCTCCCTGAGACGATATGAGAAAGAAACCTTAAGAGGAACCAATCTCAAAAAGAAACCCATCCTTGCCTAGGGCCACATCCCACAATTGTCAAGGGCAATTGTGGGATGTGGTAGCTTAGTGGTCAAGGTGTTGGAGTAATGCTCAGAAGGGTGTGAGTTCAACTCCCAGGTCTGTCAAGCTGCCACTGCTAGGCTCCACAGCAAAGCCCTTAACCCTCAATTGCTCAGTTGTAAAAAATGTGATAAACTGAGTCACTCTGGATAACAGAGTCTGCCAAATGGCAGAAATGTACCTGTGTAGCCCAGAGCTTTTGTACATATGAATCCATTCTGTTTCTAACACGAACTCTTTTCTGTTTAAGTTATCAAATGTTCACTGATGGAGACTTGAGCACAAAACCGTGATTGTGGCAATTACAGTCATACAAAGCCATCTTCATGGTCTCAAAATGGTATTCACTCCCAATCAATCCCATGTAAAACTAAGCCTCAATATACAACTTCAGTATAAATGAGTAATTCCACAATTCACACCTTAATTGAGACTGAAACTACTCTTGATCAATCACCTGATAGTACTAATCAGCATAAAGCAACACTATAGGATCAACAATGCTATACAATATAATAATTTAAATACACAACTCTAGAACCATTTGAGGTAAACAGATAGTGGACAAAATATATCTTGTGATAGAAAAATATCAGCGAGAATCAAGGGGAAGGTGTACAAGACAGAGGTGAGACCGGCCATGCTGAGAGAGTGTCACTGAGGAAGAGACAGGAGTCAGAGCTGGAGGTAGCAGAGCTGAAGATGTTGAGGTTCTCTTTGGGAGTGACACAGTTGGACAGGATTAGGAACGAGTACATCAGAGGGACGGCTCATGTTGGACGTTTGGGAGACAAAGTTACGGAGGTCAGATTAAGATGGTTTGGACATGTTCAAAGGAGGGAGAGTGACTATATTTGTTAGGAGAATGTTGGACATGGAGCTGCCAGGCAGGAGGCAAAGAGGAAGGCCAAAGAGGAGGTATATGGAGGTAATAAATGAGGATATGAAGCTAGTGGGTGCACGTGTTCAGGATGCAGAAGATAGGGATAGGTGGAGAGAGATGATTCGCTGTAGTGAACCCTGAAGGGAAAAGCCGAAAGAAGAAGAAGGAGATAATGGACAAAAGTCAGAAGCACACAAAATCTCAAATCAGGGTGAATTTAAATGCAACACGTCTCCTAAGCACTAAGAGCTAAGAGTGGACAGCGTACTTGGACTACTGATAGGAAGGTTGTGACTTCTCATCCCAGGTCCACCAAGCTGTCACTTCTGGGCCCTTGAGCAAGCCTCAAATGCTCAAATGTGATAAAAACAGCAATGGTTTCGATCAGGAGCAAGCAGGAGCTGGAAGATTCCACCATGTCCTAATGGCGTGGTGTTCAGGAGCACTTCTGGCAACCTGGTAAGTTAGGATGCTGATGGTCAGAGTTGCAGAGTTCTCTTATAGTTTAACATTTAAACCCTCTAAGTCATATATTCAGCTATTGCTTGTTGTTGCTATAGAGTCAGAGAGTCGAGAGACTGCTTTTCGTATGTTACACATGCATACTCTTTTTAAGTCATCAAAAAGAGGCTCAGTGTCCGAGAGAAAGCATGCACAAAAGCAGATGTTCCTGAACGGCTCCTAATGGGAGCAACAAACCTCCTTACTTGTGTGTGATCATCATTTCTGTTTTATGTCTTCCTGTGTGTGTGGGCTCTGATTCCAAACAACTAAAGAGTTGTTTAAAAAAAAAAAGTAGTATTTTTTCATACCCGAGTCAAAGCAGCGCTGATTATATTCGGAAATGCCGACCCTCTAATTACTTCGGTTTCATGTATCCAAACCTGGCATTACATTCCCGAGGCTTGTACTCTGTAAAATGATACATATAATATGGTAATATGTTACTTATTACCGCTGCTTCAAATACAGCAGCTCTGTCCTGTAACACATTTATATGCAGATAAAGAAAGCCCGATTGTACTAGCGTTATGATTTTTGTTTTTGTGTGTGTATAAGGACTGTGTGTTGTATGTTGTGTGTGTGTGGGAACAGCAAGAAAGCACCTCGTTCACCTAGCTGACCTTTCGACCCCGTTGGCCCCGGTGCCTGACTTCACAGGAGTGAGCGACCCCATGGAGACTCATGGCAACCTGCCCTCAAGCCTAGTCCAGCCTCCCCTCCACCCTCATCTGCTCACGCTGGTTATTTGCGAGCGCTTGATGATGCTCAGAGACGCACGAACAAAGGAAAGCGGGTTACGGATTGGCTACGAAAACAGAAGACATTAAAGGACAACATAAATGTCAGAGGATCGCATAGAGTTCAGGATGAGTGTCACGAGGCGGGGGTCAGCAGGGGTGCAGGCGGGCTGGAGTTAATACCGTATTTATTTAGTCATGGAAATCTTGTTAACAACACTAACACTAAATATGGAAATGTTTATAAGACGTTTACAGAAAAAGCAATTCGTATTAAGCAATATTAGGAGTAACCACATGGCATTTTTTAAAAATTTTTTTAAGGAAAAAGGTGGTGGTAGGAGAAGGAAAAATGGCAAAAAAATCATGTGAAGATACATAAACATTTGTAAGATATACAATGTGTATTGTGTTATAAAACATGTTATATTTCTTTCTGTGTGTGTGTGTGTGTGTGTGTGTGTGTGTAGTGCCCTGATTTGGACCATATCCATACAGGGTGTAGTCCTACTTCATGCTCAGGATCTTTGACCCTGATCAAGATAAAGTGGTCACTGAAAATGGACAAATAAAATTCTGACAAATTTGCAACCGTGATTGAGACTAAACTATTCGCTCACTTTAGCCAATATACTAGTAAGTGTACTTGAGTGTATCTTTGTTTTTGTGTGTGTGTGTGTGTGTGTGTAAGAAAGTGAGTGATGTGGTTAGTGGGTTGGTTGTAAACCATTTTTGGGGATTGTGATACTGGAACTAACAGTTTAACTTGCACAAGAGTAAACTTGCCACACACACACACACACATGTTTTAAATATAAATAAATAATTAAAGTCACCAATTAATCCTAAAGTCTATTATTCAGTAAATACTACAAATGATTCACTAACCTCTACAAATGATTCAGTAACCGCTACAAATGATTTAATAACTACTATAAGTGATTCAATAACTGCTACAAATGATTTAGTATCTGCTATAAATGATTCAGTATCTGCTACAAACGATTCAGTATCTGCTACAAATTATTCAGTAACTAAATGATTCAGTAACTAAATGATTCAGTAACTAAATGATTCAGTAACTAAATAAATCAGTAACTACTACAAAATGATTCAGTATCTGATATAAATGATTCAGTGACTGCTACAAATGATTCTGTAACTAATATAAATGATTTGGTAACTGCTATAAATGATTCAGTAACTACTATAAATGATTCGGTAACTACTACAAATGATTCACTAACTGCTATAAATGATTTGGTAACTGCTACAAATGATTCAGTAACTACTATAAATGATTCAGTAACTACATTGAAACCAATAGGAAAGTTCTGTAATTACGATTAGAAAGGAATGTAAGTCTGGACTTGGCGATGGAGTTTAAGGGCTTAAGGTGTTGCCAGTTTTCTGATTGAGTTCTACAAACCACAGCAAATTTGTAAGCATGAGACCATTTTGTAATCAACTATATGATCATGCTTTATCCTAAACAAATTGCTTAAAATCTCTGATCCCCTCTGATCGTTCTGGTATTATTGTGAATTATCTTTTTGCTTCTCGTTGATTTTCCTCTACTCACACTTCTCCTTTATATTCTCTCTTTAACAGAGAGTTGTAATGTAAGCTACACCTGGCAGAGTAGGGTGTGTGTGTGTGTGTGTGTGTGTGTGTGTGTGCTGGAGCTTGCAGTACTACAAAGACATGCCCGTATGAACACATTGGCAGGGGGTGTGTGTGTGTTTGTTCTTTTGTTGCCACAGGCAGAGGTGTATCTTCAGGTGTTGCTGCGTGTTTATGAGTAATACTTTATGAGAGGATCAGTTTACAGAGCCCACACCATAAACCCGGTTGTAAGTGAATAATAGAGCCAGCGTGCTGGAATCCCTGGCATGTTTGTGTGCAGAGGAAAGAACTGGCATCCCTTTATACCTGAATCTTCACTCTCTCCCTACATTGATCTGATAAAGTGATTAGAGCTCAAGGTTTAATTTGCCAGTTCAGCCTGTTCCAGAAAATGTGCGACTTCACAAGATGCCTTGGAGTAGTTGAGAGGCAGGAAGTACCCCAGGGTAACAGTCTGAAGCACACACATACACATATGGACGCACATTCCAGCCTGACACACACTGCGTGCTGATTGTCAGACCTTGCAGCCTCTTTGTCAAACAATCGCCTTAGCATGAAAAACCTGCCATGCTTTATGATGTTAATATCCACTTAATGCCCAATGTAAGTCCTAGGAATAAACTGCAAGATGACGATGAAAGTAAACCCTCTGTTTTTTATCATTTCAACAGTGCAGCCTCTGTTCAAAGGGAGCCAGCTGTAGCACAATGAGAGCACAAGCTGGGTTTTCAACATGCTTATTTACGACAGTATGACCTTTTTTTCCCTTTTGGCCAGATGAGCAACTGATTAAACCACAAGCTGACTAATTTCTAGCTTGCTCTCAGGAACAGCGGCCGGTTGCATGAGATAAACTTTAGTTTCTAGATCGATTTACATTTTATTGTTTAAAATTTGAAGCACTAAGCTACATAGTTATGCGAGTATAGCTAACAATTACTGTACACTTATCAATTAGTGTCATGTACAATTTATAAGGGTCTGTTTAGGCAACTAATGTGAGTTTATGGCTATAAATGAGACAGCATAATTTTGTTTTCGCATTACTCCTTCAGACAAGTACCACAGACGCTGAACTATTGAGACTGTTTGAATTTGAAGCAGAGAATAAACATATACTTGTTTGCTCAGCCCTCCCTTTCTTAACAAGCTGCCTTTAGCTGCATTATTTCTATAAATGCACGTGATTGGATAAGAGAGTCTGCTACAAAAGCCAGACTGCTTCTTGTTTAAAGACGTTTATAGAAGTCGTCACTGTGCTATAGCCACTTATGCTTTCCCTAATGTTTATTGGCTCCACTATGGCATTCTTTTATAAGTAAATTTGTTGCGCTGAAATACTTGACTAGACTAGAATACTTGAAATACTCAACCCTGATCCATCTTTTGGCAACTCCTGCATTAGTAGATGTGTCTATTATAGAAAATTTCATCCCCATGAAACCTAGAGTTTATATACTGTATGATTTTACCAAGCACTTTCTTTTTCTGTTAGTTTCACTACTCCGACGCAGGGTTAGCAGCTCTCTTTAACCCCCGCATCAGTGTGAAACGATGTGGTGTTCGAATATTATGGCTCGATGCTTAGCAACAGACATCCAATCAGAAACTAAAAGCATATGCACGTGCTATACATTTACGGTTACGGCTTTTGGCAGATGGCCTTATCCAGTATGACTTACAGAAGGGTTTTTTGAAGTCTCTATCTACGTGCTTTGTACAGTCACAGAAACGCTGCATGGTGTGTGAAATGCAGTCGTAGCATTTGACGGAAAATTAATGGTGACAGAAAACGACTTAATTGACAAGAATTGGGCAAAAAATTAGATTATTAGACTATTACATTTTATAGTCAGAAAAGTTTGTTTGGCATGCTCAGATAGAAATACTCAAGTATTTAAGGCTGAGCAAGGTTAAATGATGTGGTAGCTTAGTGGTTAAAGTGTTGGGTTACTAATTTGGAAGGTTATGAGTTCATGTCCCAGGTCCACCAAGCTGCCCTTAATTTCTCAGTTATATAAAATGAGATAAAAATTTAAGTTGCTCTGTATAAGGGCATCTGCCAAATGCCAAAAATGTAAATGTAAGGTAGTGACTGAAAAACTGTCACCTTATGTCATTTAGGACGCAGCAACATTCCGATTTATCCAGTTGTGTTTATTGACAAATTTGCATATAAGAAGGTAGAGCAAGGGTTTAGGAATGTAAAGAGTGAAACATTAGATACCCAGATGCCCAGGATTTATTGATAACTCCAGATAAAGTGTGAAAAGTGGCATATTATAATCTAGGATTCTGTTTGCATGAGGTTTGCAGTGATCAGTTGAGTCTATTTCAAGTGTGAATACTCTTTTTGTATATTAAGATATAAAAAACAAATTGATATTTAGCTTTTTTGTACAATAAAACATTTTTTTTTTCCCAGTTTGAGCATCCAGCCTGCAAACCTCAAGCAACAGACTTGAACCTCCTCATAGCGAGTACAGCTAGAGGAGTCGTGTAGCATACCTTGTTTATAGTCAGTATGTCACACTGAAGGACAGGCCTTACTGCTTGTCATAATTGATGTAGTGTTTCCTGTTGCTGTTAGGTAGTGTTACTGATTGGAGGCAGATGCTGAAAAACCTCACCCCATGTGACAAACTTTTGATCTTTGATCATTTTGCACACTACAAGTTTGGATTCACCTTAAGCGTTTCTGCGGTGGAATCCTATACGCCGCTAGCTCCCTGCTCTCAACACATGGTCAAGAAAGATTAACACCCTGACTTACCCTTCAACAAGCGGTGCAAGTGGCTGCTCCTGAGGAGAAACTCTTAATATAGTTTCTTTTTTTATTCTTAACCACAGTGCCATTGGAGTCTGAATTCTGATTGGTCACAATTGATTTCCTCTAGCTAGACACAGGTTTATGTAGTATCAATGCACTCCTTCTAATATATTATTGTTTCCATGGCAACAACTGACACAGGGACAGGTATGGTGGAACTCACCACACTGATGAGATTTTTTTTTTGTGCCTAGTTTATTTTTCCAGCTACGGATATTTGGTGTTAGTAGCTTGAGACCAGCATGCTAGCTACTATCATGTATCAGGGTTCTGTCTGTTGAAAAGATTGAGAAGATGTAGGGTTTAATTAGACCCATGAAGCAATTAGCAATGTAGTATGATATTGCACGTAATCACTTGTAAATAATTAATCATTTCTTGGAAGGAATCTCCAGTGTAAGAGCTTGGTAAAGCTGTAGCTTTAAAATTTTCCGATATTAACACAGAGGGATTCCCGAATTCATGGTTTCTTGTTAGAATGACATTTTTACTTGACTTTTTTTTACTTTAAAAGAGAGAGAAAAAGGTGGGATGGAGAAGGAATGACTTTTTATATCAGTTGTAAAAATGCCATTCTTTAATCAATAATCAATAAAATATTATAGAATAGAATGGGTAAATTGCTGTGAATTAATAAAGAGGAGCAAATTACTGGTGTCCATGTTATATAAAAATATAAATTTTAATGAATCTATAACAGCGGAATAATGAATTTTTGCACACATTACGGCAGAATTCTTTTCTTCAGGCATCCTAGATTTTGGAGGTTCAGGTCAGAGCTCAGGGCCCCAAGCACCCCTTAATCAGAGTGGATTAAGGGCCTTGCTCAAGAGCCCCACAGTGGCAGCTTTGCAGTGCTGGGGCTTGAACCCTGACCTTCTGATAAACAATCCAGAGACTTAATCCACTTGAGCCACCACTGCCCCTTCATAACAGCAAACCCCATGAGGTTTTACTCCATATTTACCTGGTGTCATCCCACTCATGGTTGCCATGTTTGCAGTCCTGATTTATTTAGATGTTGGACTGTTATGATGAGACGGTTTGCTTTTCTATGGCAGCAGTGAAGCTCATAAGAACCGTCTCATGATAGCGATTGCTCTGCCTTGTTTATTTTTCTTCCCGCTTCTCGTGCATTGAAAGCAAAGCTATCTTTATTGATTCCATCTTTATGCTCTTCCAAGAATGTGTCTTGATGCTTGAAGCGGTTGCTCTATCTGAAAGGATCTATCTTAATAGCCAGGGTGCTGGTTGCTTTTTCTATGATCGGTACTAGATGATGGCCCTACTCTTGGTTGCTATCTCTTTTTTTCTGTTTCCTGCTGGAGTTCAATTGGCCCGTTGTTCAAGGCTTTGCTTTGTGCAGTTCTTTCCTTGCACACTTGTTTGTTCTAAGTGTTTGTATACAGGTGTGACAAATGGTGTGAATAAAGCCAAATGATAGATCATTGAGATAAGATAGATTGGACCTATTAATCTGGTCCCAGTTGGCCCTCCATTAAGAGCACTTTAAAGGCTGCTGTGAGCGTGGCCACTATTCAGATCAAACAGCAGTGGAGTGTGTTTAAGTAGTCAAATAGAGATCAGATGTAAGTGGTACCATCTTGTTTGGGTGAATGAAGCACAAACGTTACCTTGGTAACAAGGGATGCATGTCAGTAAATAAAACGTGATTGCTTTAATCACAGCATTCTGCGAGTTGCACGTTTGAGTGTAGGTCTGACTCGGCTCCAGAAGTGCTTCAGAGCGTTTATGCAGAAATTAGAGGACTTAAAAAGGGCTTGACAGTGGCTGCTTCAGCATGTTTGACTAATCATCACTTTTGTTCATGAAATTGCCTTAACAAGATTGTCTTACATAGTTTACTACAGATAAATTATTAAAGGAACGACCTTTAATTAAAAAAATAGAGTCACACACATTTAGCTATTTGCCCCAGTAAACACCCTCACAGTGTGCTAAATTTTAGCATTACAGCACATGATTCATCACCTCAGTCTTTTATTCACATTTTCGTTTGCAATTTGAAACTAGCCAGCTACCTGAACACAACACTGTACTGTTTTTAAATACTTTAATAGTTAGCTTAGCTTGCTCACCTGCTTACCTTTTTATTTTTACAGCTACAGCGATTTGGTGTTAGAAGCCTGAGATTAGAATGCTAGCCAATATCAGGCTAAACATCAGGGTTGTCATCTCTCACTCTGTCCAAGTAAATCTCACACCAAATGAATTAACAAACCAACAAGAAAATTACAAAACATTTGAAAGTTTTCTAATATTAGCAAAAGTTTCTAAAAGTGCATCGAGAATACTATTTCTGTAAAGAGTAATTAAGTTAAGATAATTTGAGTGATATAGAATGGTGGCTGGCTCCATCAGCCGCTGTAATGGCTAAGAGAAGAGCCTTCTGAGGTGATAAACAAGAAGAAAGACACTAAAATGTGTTTGGCTATGTTGGTGATTAAGAATTAGTTGCAGTTTATGTTACAGAATTTCATAATATTGAAGAAAACTAGTGATGACCTTTTGACATTTTGGTTTTTCTTCATTCTTATGTACACACAGCAAAAAATGTTATCTGATTTATCAATCTTACTTCAGCCAGGAACCAGACCAGACTAGTAACCAGGTCGATTAGCTGGTTAGTTAGCGTTAGGGAAACAATTATCTTAACACAAACAAGGCATACATTTTAGTTGACACACAGGTTGAGAGTATAATTGTACTGATAGCACTAGTCTCATATAGCCAGGTCAGACGGCAGAATATATAATATGGGCTCTATAGTCGCTTTTGTTTGGCAAGAACCATCCAAGACGGCGTCTGACTGTCATATAAAGCAGCCAATCAAAATGTGTCTTGTTCAGCGTGATGTTTAGGTGCGTGAAAATGTAACGTCAATGTCCCTACAAAAACAGACCGAATGTGCTTCCTTTATTGCATGACGAAAACAGCTTTGTTTCCAGGTGGCCCGTTAAAAACCGTGACACACACGTCTCCCGAAGATCCTGTAGAATCAGATGACGACTACAAAACTCCTGAAGTGTTTCTAATTTTGTGTGCCATACGCATCAGACGCTCAGGCAGCGGTTCATGGGTAACACTATGCTGTAAATTATATGCAAGCATTTAAAATGTCTGTTTTTCGAACAGAGCAGCATGCACATACAAAGCATATCAGGGCAACAGTAGAGAAAATTAGGATACTAAATTTAATTAATTAAATGAATAAACTCCACATCTTATCAGTGTGTAACACAAATGGAAGGAGTCTCCAGTGTCAGTGCTTTGTAGCAGATGATACATTTTCCAAGTCTCCAGGGCAGAGAGCTTTGCGTATTTGTCAGCAATATGACAAATGATTTTTTTCGTATTATTTACTTCAAGAGATGAAAAGAGAGGGTGGAAAGGAAATGACTGCTATAACATAAGTGATAACAGGAACTAACTTGTCTTGTGGATGTTCCACACCGGTGAACTATAAATGGATGAAAAGTATGACGTGTCACTCAATTGTTTATGTTGTATTCCTGTTACAGCAAGGCTCGTCATGTTTTATTCTTTTCTTAAATGTTTAATACCATCTCATTTCTGGCCCACACCAGTTATACAGTGCTTAAGCTGGGCAGTTGTTAGGAAGCTCCAGGCATTGAGATACACGTTGCTCAGAGCAAAGCTCTACGCTGACACTCGAGGCTTTGTCTAGACACGTCTGTTCTGAAAGATGCTTTTAGATATCGCCCATGTACATTCTCCAATCTGACCTGGGTTGAGCTGGAGCTGTAAAATAAGGTCACACAGGAAAAAGGAAAGGTTTAAGAGCTTTGTTCAGATTTGAGATGTGGAAAGCATATTTGCCTGGCTGTTATTCTGTGAAAGTTAGTACCATGTGTGAATTTGGGCGACCGTGTGGGCCTGTGACTGTGTCGTCCCCGGCTGATGATCTCATCGGTCCGTCTTCTAATTAAATTAACTGAAGCGCTTTCGTTGTTTTTCTTTCGTCAGGCCTTGGCTTGTGGGGAGGCAGCACTACAAAGCCTCAGCCTTCCCACAGCAAATACACAGCCATCCCAGTTTGGCATCCAGCGTTTTAGCTTCAATCTGTAAGCAATTTAGTGCAGCACTTACACCAGAATGTTTGGAGAGCGAGGAGGAAGGAGTTGTTTTTAATGTAAATACAGTTAAACGTCCAGTTCACGTAGATTAGATTGTATAGAAATGCAAAATAACGAGAAGCGATATTGAAAACAAGTTTGTTTATTTTCGTGGGTATTTCTTTTCCTCCGAAAAATTTAGGAAGGCTCGTCTGTAACCAGCACAACTGTAGACGTGTGTGAATTTTTGGAAACTTTTTACCATCCCAGGCACCTTGGTGAAAGAGATTACGTTCATCACTGATGACTGACAGTGATTATTTTTTTATGTTCACCAACCCCCATCCTTATCAAAATAAACAACATTTGCTCAGCAATAGTTAAGACCCATGTGCCTAATTTTATTAAATCACAGTCCAAAATAGTAATTGTTAATCAGGCAGTGTTTAAATACAGTAACGGCATCAATCGTCAATAAACTAAGGAGAATCTAAAAGAGTAGTCTGACAAGTCATAGCAGAATAAACATGGAACAGGAATGCACTTTTGTAAATCGTTCTGGATAAATGTAAATGGATGTACAAACTGAAAAAATACAAAGCACTTCTCAAGAGGATGGCAATACTTTGCGATTAACAATTGCATGATATGTAGTCAACCAGGAAGTAGACAAATCTGAAACGTTGACTACAACTGACCACACTTCAGGAGATGGTGACCTCTTTTTTTGGATGACACAGATTGTCCAGGGTTGTTTTGAGACTTGAGATCTACTAGCACTGCTCGACTGGTCCCACCATCTCTCAGAGTAAGAGGTAGATATACATCAAGACTCTTCTCTGTTCTGGCACCAAGGTGGTGGAATGAACTTCCCCTAGATGTCTGAACAGCTGAGTCACTGGCCGTCTTCAAACGTTGGATGAAGACCTACCTCTTCCTGAAACTAGCTTTTATTTTTCCTATTTGTTTTATATATTGTTGTATGTTGTGTAAAAAAAAAAAACCCTCCCAACACAGTTTTTAGATGGTATCCTAAGTCTATGACCTATTGAACCAGTGTTAATGTATTCATTGACAGAGACTTCAAAGCACTTTTGTACGTCACTCTGGATAAGAGCATCTACCAAATGCCAGAAATGTAAAATGTGTGTGTTCTTTGTGTATTTTTATCAATCTCATTTGGCAGAGGGTTGAGGATGCCAGTTGCTTGCAAACCCTATTAGAGACACTGAGATATCGATTATTTACCCACAGCAAAATCATTTACCAGTGCATCTCTTGCGTCTGATCGGCTTATGATTTAGTGACGCTTAAACTCTTCAAGTCTGTCACTTTGTTGAGGAATCATTAGTACTGACCTCTCTAAGCTGTGCTGTGGGGTCATATTAGATGATATCATATGTCCTTTTATATGAGGCATCTGGCATCATGTTGCTCGCTCTCTTTCACTTGCCTCCAGCCATGCATTTATTAGTCACTATTAAGCCTTTAGCTGAAAGAGCCTTTTGTGCTGTGCCATTTCACAGTCCTAATGAACCATGAAATAACTAGATGACATTCTCTTCCTTTACTGTGAACCTTTTTTTTTTTTTAGTTGCCGAAACTGACATGCTGCTTTTATTAAAACTAATCAGCGCTCTACCTGCTCTAGGTTTATGGCATTATCCATGAAGGAGTGTCTATAAGTTCAACTACTTGCCTTTGCCTCTGAAAATCTGTATCCCACTTTCTGGACTGGCTTCTGGAGCCCGAGCCAGATCCAGCACCTTTGATCCAGTTAATGAGGGTCTTCTGAAGGTATTAGAAAGGTCAGCTGGGGTAATGAAGTGTTGGAAATAGATCAGGTAGAATTGAAAGCGAAGCAATGCAAAACATGTTTGTATTTTATGAAAGTTAGCAGCTGGGGGGTAATAATTAATATTTGACTATATCCAGCTGTAATGGATCTTGTTTGCAGATTCCTGGGTGGGTTTCAAATGTTAAAACGTGGCACAGTACACAACAGGATATTATTAACAAATGTCTAACATTTTGCTGAATGAGCAAGACATTATTTCTGAATAGTGCTGAGTTGTGATATGTATTTCTAGTCTTTTTTGTTTCACGTTTTTTGGGTAGTACAAAACTAATTGGCAACTTGAGCATCAGGATCGTTCACACGGCTAGCATGTCCCTCTGTCACTTGGGAGTTGGGATTTATAATATTTTAAACGCTTTTGCATGTGTTTGATAAGTAGGATGGGGCAATGATTTTGTCTGACATGATGCAGATTCTGAAGTATTTTCCAGAAACAGTATATTTCCCAAGTGATTTATTCCTCTTATACAACAGCAACTTGCAAGTGATTGATTTTTTTTTTCAGGATCTGGTTTGCAAATAAAACATAGCACACTACACAACAGGAAATAAATAACAACACATTTACAGACATTACTTCTGATTAGTGATGAGTTATGATATGTATTTTAAGTCTAATTTCTTCTTTCTTTTGCATGTCCCTGGCACGATGATCTACTGGTCCATCTAAAAGGTGAGTAATATGTTTGTAAATAAAACTGTGGAATTTCTAGTCTATTAACTGGATTTAAAAGATTCAGACTTCTCAATGATGCTTTATTCGGAGGATGTGTATATAACTATGTCTTCACACTTTTCAGAACATAGAATAATGCAGTACAGTATATATTATAAGCTCATGTCAGTATTTATGCTGGTATTGGCATAATACAAAAATGATTTATTTGCCACTCCAGAGCATCAGGATCGTTCACACAGCTAGCATGCCCCGTGTTAGCCCTGTTGCTTGGGAATGGTGCTTTCTAATATTTTTAATGTTTTATACATGTCATGAAACCCTTTGAGATATTACCTTTAAATAAAATGGTACGGGCATAACCTCAGCATTTGATCATATATAATATTAAGGTAAGGAGGAAAAGAAAATGGAATGAAGTTGATATTTCTCCCAAAACATGGGGGAAAAATTACAACAATTACATATTTTGTTGCATCATACTTTTTAAAAGTAACTTAAAACTTAAAATTTTAGAACTTCCAGTCACAAAGCAAAAAAAAAAAAAAACTACACGCAATAATTAATTAATAATCAATAATAAATAATTACAGAAAACTATACACTATAATTAGTAAACAATAATAAATAATTACAAACAATAATCAATAATTACAAAAATACTACACACTATAATTAGTAAACAATAATAAATAATTACAAACAATAATCAATAATTACAAAAATACTACACACTTTAATTAATAAACAATAATAAATAATTACAAAAATACTACACACAATAATTAATCATCAATAATAAATAATTACAAAAAATAATTAATAAATACAAAAATACTACACACGTTAATTAATCATCAATAATAAATAATTACAAAAAATAATCAATAATTACAAAAAACTACACACAATAATTAATAATCAATAATCACACCTGTGTTTGTGTTTGAGAGAGAGACAGACAGAGAGAGTGAAAGAGAGAGAGAGAGTGGAGGGGGAGAGTGAGAGAGAGGGAGAGTTTTAAATCAGTTTATGTGAAGCTTCTTCCATACAAGTCAAAGGAGAAACTGATAACGTATTAGACCAAGCACTTTAATGTAAACATCACTACTGAACTCCTGGCAGAGCTTATTAAAAATAATCATCAGACATTCAATCAGTACCTTCTGACTATTCAGAATCCGGGATGTATTCAGAACCCAGTGCTTTTTGTTATATATAATGGGATTTATTCTCAGGATGATCAGTAGTAAAACAGAGAGCTTGGTTTCCAAGTCGGTTTCCATGCACAGTGTTATGGGTGCTTCATATGAATTATGTGGTAGTTTAAATATGCTTTTATTTCCACTGGAGAATAATAACAGTGGCTGGAAATGTCGTTCTGTCAGCAGAATGTTCTATAAGCACCAGCCATTTAAGTAAAAAATAAACAGCTACAGACTTACGGCTGCATTCGGACGGGTTTCAACTAGAAAAACTCTTAAATACTCTGAATCTCTTCTGAATAACTCCAATGTTATTAGACAGATGTTCAGATGTTATGACACAATGTTGATATGGCAACAACAGTGGACTTCTGGTGATCTTGAGAATTATCATTCTGACTTTAGTCGTACAAAATCTTAGTCATTTACAAGATCTGAGGAAATTATTGATCTTGACGGTTTTGTCTCAACTTCATTGTCATTTTAATTTTATTTTGCTAGTTTGTTATATTCTTAGGCTCCAACTCTAACTGGCATGACATGTTTTGAATATTGATCTCATGTTTTTAAGTAGAAGCCTTTATTATTGTCACACACATTACTGCACAGTTCTTTCTTTGCATATCCCAACTTTGGAGGTTGGGGTCAGAGTGCAGGGTCAGCCATGATACAGTGCCCCTGGAGCAAAAAGAGTTAAGGGCCTTGCTCAAGGGCCCAACAGTGGCAGCTTGGCAGCTTGAACCCTGATCTTCCAATCAACAACCACATGAGCTACCACTGCCCCGTTGAAACAAAGCTAATCTTCAAGTTGAATTTACTCCCATTTTTAACACAGTAGCTTCAGTTTTACAATCTTGAAATATCTTACAGGGTATACTTCGTCTTGTGGGATGGTTTGATGGATCTGTGTGTGTGTGTGTGTAGGTGCAGATCTGTACAGTTTATGCATCCATTTACAGAAAGTGAACACCGAACCTTGAGAATTCCAGCCCTCTGTTTTTTATTTTCTTTCGCTAAACTCTTCTTCACCTTTTTTTGCTTGTATCAGGTGACTGGTGTAATGTCATGGTTGTGTTGTTTGTTCAATGTTCTGTCATGTCAGCGTATGTTTAACTAATTATCCACACCGCTCGTGTTACCTACATCCTTATTCCGTCACCTGAGCTGACTTTGTTATTCCACCCAGCGGCATTCCTACGCATTCACAGCAACATGTGCGGGTGCTGATCTTTATCTCATTTATGGAGCTTTCACACCTACATCCTCCTGTATACTTCTTCTGTACTGGAATGCTCACAGATCTGTCTCTGACTTTTCCCCTGTCCACAATACATTTCTAGCTTCTCAGACCTGCTGCTGTAATCATAATGGCTGCTCTGTACTCATCCCAGGACTCTTCTTCACGGTGTGCTCATACTCATAATCCTTTCAAACTACGTAATGCTGTTTGCCTTTGTTCTTCTGCAACTGTATACTGTAATGATTTATAATCCCACTATCTGGTGTCACCATGTAGAGAATAGATTCCCTTTTTGACTCCCTTGGTTTCTCTCAAGTTTTCTTCCTCATGTCAGCTCAGAGAGATTTTCCCAGGTGTACAGATGTACACTACAGTGCCCCTAAAAATCCACATATAACTTTATTTGTGTTAATACCAAAAAAATGCAGATAAATGTGCTTTGACTAAGCATTTGATTTTCTCTAACCGATGACTTAATTCATTTTAAGGAGTATCTTGAAAAGAATCCCAGAAAAGAATAAATTTTGGTCTGGAAAACATCAGTAGCTTCATAGGAGGTTTTTCTTGGTCAGGTTTATTGACCACAAAATGCATGTTTTTAGTTTTGGCAGTCATTTTAGCATCTTTCTTACTGGTAGGTTACAGTGATATAAATCAATATTGCTGTTGTACAAAAAAATCGACTAAAATTAGATTTTTAAAAAAAATACAGAAGCAGAAATAAATGAGGCCCACTATAAGAAGGTGGGAAAGTGTCACTCAGAGCACATACCATCTCTAATGACTGGAGGCCAAGACTTTATTGTGCATGGTGCAATAAGACTAACTCTGAGAACATATAGAGTATGAACAGGACTACAGCAAACACAGCTAGAACACCCTTGATGTCAACAAAAGCTTGATAATTGGATACCGAAACTTATACAAGGTGCTTATCACTGTATGTTTGTCATATGTGATGTCATTTTGCAGATGCCTTTATCCAGAGTGACTTTATCTCATTTTATTAAGATGGCACTAGATTACAAGGGTTAAGGGCCTTGCTCAAGGGCCCAGCAGCAGCAGCTTGGTGGACCTGGGATTCAAACTCACAACCATCTGATTAGTATTCCAACAACTTAGCCACTAAGCTACAACATCCCCCCTACTTTGCACACTTTATCTTTTTTTTGCACAGTATCTTTTTTCATACTTTGTATACTGTGGTCTTTATTTCATTTTACTGTATAGCATTGTCTGTAAAATAAATGTAAAGTGTCATTATTTTATGGCTGTCACCAACAGCCAGTACTAAATTCCTTGTAAGATTCCGTGTAAAGAAATACTTGGCCAATAAGCCTGATTCTGATTCAGATCAGGGTGAAACAGGACACACTGGAGGCTGATTGGGAATTGCAATCTAGCGGCAATTCGGCATAACCATGATGCCATCAAACATGAGTGAGCATGCAAATGCAACTTGTTTCAGTTTGCGGATACAATCTCACCAAAATTCAAACCCCGGTCTGGAAAACAAGCTCGGTATGAAAACAGCGTTTTTCATACTAAGCTCTCGATCTTGTTATAAAGGTCTTAAAATATTACAGAGCAAAATCTGTCGAGAAAAATATTAATTTTTGTTGAGAAATTTATTTTGATTTTTTTAATTTTGATTTTTAAGATTTTTCAAACTGGTGTGGAAAAATACTCTGTATTTCCTACCAAGCTCTCTATTTTCTTACAAATGTATGAAAATTACAGAGCGAAAATCTTAAAGAAAATACTATATGCTAATTGTTAGACCAGATTTAAAAATTTATGTCACACATCATTTTTTATATAACATTGGTAATTCTGCAGACTTTTATCTTCAAACACTAAATAGGTTCTTGTCCAATAAATGTATTACAAAGGATATTGTTTTTTTCCAGTCTGATCCGTGACCAAATGTTAAGGTTAATAGGTGTTAATTATGGCTTTGACATTTTCTGGTTAATACGAACAACCTAGCGCAATTTATAAAAAGCAGCAGTGCCGGACGAGGCGTGACAGGGTTATAAAACTTTTGTTTCTGGCAGTATTTCTTAACAGCAGATTTATTTGCATTGTAACAGAGCTATGCATTTAGCTATGGGGGTAAATCAGTTGTAAAACAAGTAAGAATTTGTTGAGTCTTGCGAAGCTGTGAAGGATTAAAGTAAGGAAGTTAGAGGGGGGGGAGAACTGCCCTAGGGAGGGATTCATGGTGTGTATGAATGCAGTGAGTGGCATGTGGTGATATCGTAGAGAGATATGCAGTTAAAGACAAGGATGGTGATGACATCAGTTTTAATGAGTAAGGACAAAAAAGAAAACCGAGGAAGAGGATCCTCAACAGGATACACTGGAGACAATGCTAGTTAATGAGAAGATGTAGTGTTGGAATTCCACTAATCCACACCAAAGAGACCACACTGAGTAGTAAACTTGGTCCTCATAAATACCTCATTGATGTATAGAATGCAGCAGAGTTCAGGGCTGATTGTTTGCAGCTTTTCTTGTTTATCAACTCTGCAGCTAATTCAGCATAACAGTTTCTCCAGGTGCCGTCCAACAAACTCCTCCGTTTAAGAAGGCAAATAGTTTGATTGGTCATAATTGAAGCAGCGTGGGTGTCCTTGACAGGAAAATACCACCCTTTTACTTCGGACATGCCAAGCCTTTTTAAACCAGAGTTCACCTGTGGTTCAAACTCTATTCATTAAAGTTCAGTGATTTGCTTGATAATCTCCTGGGTATAATTGCTTACATCAGAATTAGGCTTGCCAGATTCATGCTGAGTCTTGGTTCCTCCTTCCTGAGACCTGGGAAGAGTCCAAATTAGTCAGATGCCAATCAGTGCAAGTGTCCCAGACAGCTTTACAGCTGTTAGAATATCTTGCTTGACATCCAGACCCCAGTCCCACGCACTCCTCTGAGCAGGTTCGAGATTTATGGGACTTCGAGGCCTGTGGGCGTCAACCGTCAAACCTCCTGCCCGTCAATCGTCACTTGATTACTGTGATCACGGGTCAAGCTGGAACCGGTGGCCCTGAGTCACTGTTAAGCACCGGAGACACGCAAATAGAGGTATGCATATTAAGTCTCCATGCACATAGCTAGATGAAAAAAATAAATGATTACATCAGCATGTTAACATGCAAAGCCACACACAGAATGAGACACACTTGCTCACACATGCTTAGTCATCCACACACACTTTTTAATGTCTTGTTAAGCATTCTCCATTCTCCTCATGCATGCTATCTTATAGAAAATGCATATGTCTGTTTTATGATCTTTTGTGCTTTTGAGAGCCAAGAAAAGGTTTGACCAAATGCACACTTTTCTCACAAATCTGAATGTTTCACACACACAGATCGTACTTTTACGGCATTTGGCAGACATTTTATATATATATATATATATATATATATATATATATATATATGAGTGCCTTGCTCAGGGGTCAATAGTGGTAGCCAGGGGATTCAAACTCACAACCTTCCAAGCAGTAATCCACCACCTTAACCACTCAGCTATCACTTCCCATATCTATAGCTCTGGTCGGACGGACGGACGGACTTCACAGTTAAACCCTCAATTATTTACCATTTGGTTGAACAAAATAATTATACAATGTATAATTATATATAATTATATACAAACACTGATTGAATCTTGTAAAGGAATCTTAGTGCCTGTAATGACAGTGACATACACCACATGCTTGCCTCAGTGCCATTGGTGTCGATACTGTAACCTGTAAGTGTGTGTTTTGTTTTGTTTTTTTAATCTGATTTGATCAGATCACACAATCAGATTTCAGTTGAACGTTTTTCAGAACTCCCTGATAACGATGAGTAAGTAAGACAGCGCATGTACTGTAGGTCTGCTGAGAAATGTCTGTTCTGTTTGTGTGTGTGTGTGTGTGGGCTGCCGGGGCATGGCAGAGTCCACCATCCACCACATCATTCCACACGCCTTGGCCCAGTTCCTGCCTCAAACCATCGTCTGAGAACAGCCAGACATGGTTAGAATCAACACACACAGTTTACCTCTGCCTTTACCCCTGAGCTTAAAGCACATTACTGACTGGGTCCAGTGTCACTTTTCTTTCCCCAACACCTTTCTCTGTGTCCCTGTGATTAATGTAACCTCCGCTTGTATTCATCACTCAGACCTGCAGTGCCGGCCCTTGGGGAAATGTCGTGGTCCTGGGGGTAACAAAAATCTGGTCCAAACATATTCTGTTTTGCTTTGGGCTAATTAGCAGGAATTCACAGATCCAGGTGTACATAGTACGTGCTAGTAGATTTTGGAGAGAACTTTCACACGTTCACTCGTACTTTAATTTAGGAAAAGTTTAAAATGCCAAGATATGTTTGGTTTTTGTTTTTTTTTTTAAGTTTAAGGAAAGTCCCAGTTCCACACTGAGAGAGCTGTAAATGGATTGAATGAGTTATTCGAACACTGATTATGGGAAACCATAGGGGTCAGATGAGAAGGTGCTAGGAGGAGTATATCAGGCTGCTTTAGTGGTATTGGGATGATCTTTTTTTATCGCTGGACAGAGGAAAGTGGACTGGTCAACAATGCAAAGCAACGTGTGTTTTAGAATGTGTCATTTTTCTCAGTGTGATGTCTTGTGGTTATGAGAGCCAAGAAAAGGTTTAAACATGCAAAATTCTCACAATTCTAAATGTTTAAAACACACACACGATTTACTCCATCCAGGCACCACAGTATCGGCTTGTAAAACTCTGGGCAAGCGTGAAAATAAAGAGGTGGTTTAGAGTTTTACGAGGAGCGCTCTGTAGCACTTGAGAGTGTGAAAAGAGTTGTTCACCCCGCTCAGTGTTAGCTCATATGGCTCTATTCAGACTGCTGTGAGCCAAAAGCTGCCATGCTGTATTTTCAGCCTGCTTTGAAGATCATGTTCTGTACTTGTCTTTTTCTGAATACGATGCACGAGTCATTAAATGTGTGAAAAGCTGCCCATGTGTCATTCCCGCTGACACTCACTGTGAAACATTGACGGGTTTATACCCGGTCAGCTAATAAGATTTGGCACAGAATTTTCTTTTGCTTTTTTGTGGCACCTTTTCTTTGCTTTCCACAGATTAGAAAATAAATTGCATTTATTATTGCTTAATTCAAATGCACATTCATACAACATACATTGGTTCACATGATTGAATTATGTTACATTAACACAGTTTGTTTATTTCTGTACATCCAGCATGATTCGATCGTTTATTTTCGAAGCCCTGTATAAAATCAAAGTCTGTGCTCTGAGCCAAGGATCAACCTCGAGTCGCTGGCTGTCGGCAGCGCCCACAATCCCGCTGCACTATTCTACCACACGGGTTCAATACCAACTCCGTCACGAGATTTCAGAATGTAATTAGTTTACGTTTACACGTGGACTGATCTCACTCACTTTATGGTACCATGTAAACCACAGAGATGGCTTTGGAACGGCAGTTGCCACAGTTTTCATTCAAGTCTCCATCAGTAAACAGTTGATAACTTTAACAAAACAGACTTTGTTTTAAAACTAGAATGAATTTCCTGGTTACATAATTGCACTTTTGATCAGATAGTACAGACTTATAGAAGGGGAATTATTTATAATCGCTCTCTCCAGTGTCACCCAGATGAGGTTGAGTTTGGTTCTTCTCAAGTTTTCTTCCTCACATCATTTCAGGGTGTTTTTCCCAACCACCATCACCTCTGGCTTGCTTATTAGGGATAAATTGAAATTTCTATCCTGAATTTACATATTCATATAAATCTGCTTTGTGATAACGCCCATTGTTAAAAGTGCCATACAGATAAAATTAAATTGAATTGACTCTACATAATTTAATAGAATTAAAAGTGTGTTAAATTAAGCTTAGTTTAAGCATTGAAATCATATTTTAATAAAAGCTTCATAATTTTCTATTTTTTTTCTTACATCTGATTGAACTTGGGTTTGGATAAAAAAGAAAAAGACAACTCCATTTACCTGATTATAAAATTGCTAGTATATGACAGAACTTCCAACCAGGGTATGTTTTGAGATTTGATACTTCAGATGTGATACCAAAAGGTCCTTGAAGCTGAAGAAAACAGTAGGGTTAGTGTTAGCACTTTAGAGAAATGAGCACCTTCCACTGAATAGGTCAGAAAGTCTCAGACGTGCAGTTCCATACTTGTTTCAGTTCCCAGTACTATAAATGTTCTACTGCCCAAATGACCACATACTTGAGACAGTAAAAGACGCTTTCACACTTTAATAGTTATACTTGGTGCATCGTCTTACATTTTCTACACAGAACTGCACAGTTTTGGTTTCGAAGCACAGTGTGAGTCTAAACGTGAGTCAGAGTGAGATGAAGTGTTTCTGGTGCCACAGTCTTTCCTGTGTGGTGGTACACTGGAAGCATGGAGGGAGATCGTCAGCTTGTAAAACTTTAAGAGCTTCTAACCTCAGCCAGCCTTTATATCCTGTGGAGGGCTCTGTGAATGTGAGCGAAGTGGTGATGTCCTTGTGTAGGGTCAGGATCCAGAGCTGGAAGTTTATTGTTAATGCCAGCACTGGAAAATGAGATCTGTCTGGTTTTCATTTTATTTCATATAAGTAGCCTTTATTTTTCACATATAACTTATTGCACCATGCAAAATCCTTTCTTAGCATATCCCATTGTTGGAGGGTTGGGGTCAGAGCACAGGGTCAGCCATGATGCAGCACCCCTGGAGCAGGGCTTTGCTCAATGACCCATCAGTGGCAGCTTGGCGGTGCTGGGGCTTTAACCCTGATCAACAGCCCAGAGCCTTAACCACTTGAGCTACCACAGCCCACCATCATTATGATTTAGACATTATCTAGCACTGCTTGGCCAGATGCCCAAAGTCTTCATTACACAGTTGTATCAAGTCCACTGTCACTGGCTGAACGTTTGGTGTAGCCACACCATTTCAGAATGAAATGGATTTTTGACAGGATTTTCATGAAAATGAACACTAAATTAAACGAACACAGTGATATTCTGAGCAGCTTGAGATTTTTCATATTTATTGCAGGTTTTCCACAGATTTGGAAAAGACATGTCATGTAACCCCACCACAACACACATTTAGCCAAAGCTCTTTTAGATTTGCATGTTTTCTGAAAGAAAAAGAAAAAATCGAACAAAACACAAATTTTGGAAAAAAAATAAAAATAAGAAGAAATAAAAAATAAATAAATAAATAAATAAACAAGCATTTTGGCTACAACAACCACAATAAACTCTGCTCAGTCCTGTAGGGACTGTTTTGGGCAGTGTAAATACACTCATAAAAAATTTGAAGTGCCTTTTCAGGGCTATAAAACATATATAAATTTGACATTTTTTTATGTAATTTAAGTGTTTTTTAAATGTTAAGAAACCTTTATCCACATATTTTCCATTTCCACACAAGCCCTGGAGCCCTGGACAACATTTATTTCTTTATTTATTATTTATTTACTAGGTAGTGCATGTTTCAGAGCTACTCTGAGGCAATACTTAGTTCTTTTAAAAAAAAAAAGAGTTTATATGACATGTTCATTATTATGACACAAGTATGAACTACACTTACTGACAGTTAAAATCAGAGCTGATGACTGCTTGGCCAATATTGTCATGCTTTTTTAAGAAACATCTTAATAACTTCTTAAGAATATTTTTAACTCTTGAACTTCAGTAAGCGAATTGAGGCATGAAGTGAGTAACTGATTAATCATCAGACTTCATGGCCAGTTCATTTATGGCAACTAATTTGTAATGATTGCAAATGAACATGATAATCACGACCTTGATTATTCCTGATAGTCAGCTTTAATGTATTCATAATATATTTGGCTGTATCTTATATTTGACAGGCTATAGCATAACCATTATCTACATGTATATTATTAGATTTTGTGACATGGCTAGATAAAACTTTTGGTCATTTCCCTGTGGTATATATGAGAAATAATTGAACTGAGCAAGTAGAAACTCTGTTTCTGGGCAACCAAAACACGGGACTGTGCATAACACTGGAGTATTTACTCACCCAGTGGACTTGAAATGGGATGACTGTGTAGCTATTTCTTTAGTTCTTAAGTTTTTACTTTCTATCATGTTTGAACCCATGACAAAATGTCACTGTCAAACGGTTTGGTTTTGCATTATGGTGATCTGAAGTCAAAACATTATTTAAATCAAGCTATCATCTTTATTCTCTCTCAATATGTTCGAACATGAGGTATTAAGCAGAAGATTTATATGACAGTTTTGCACTGCGCTTTATTTCCAAGGTTCCCATATACAGAGCTGTTCCTCATTCTGATGGGTGTAGTGCAATGTGCGGTAAGATTCAGAAATAAACATCATAGTTACAGTATTTGGTAATAATAAGTAGGGTTTAGGTTCTTCTTTGGTTCTTAAACCTACTTGTCTGTTGGCAATTAGGGGTAGAAAAAAAACTAGCCCAGACATGAAATCTGAAACTAGGCTACTGATTTGTCTTCTCCTGCTATTTATTAATGAGCCCCAAAATAGTACAGACATCAGTTAACTGTATTAGATTTTATTCTCTACCAGTCTACTTTGCTTTGGGATTTAT
Organism: Hemibagrus wyckioides; assembly: GCF_019097595.1. Lineage (NCBI taxonomy): Eukaryota > Metazoa > Chordata > Actinopteri > Siluriformes > Bagridae > Hemibagrus > Hemibagrus wyckioides. The sequence continues at coordinate 8,866,401 of NC_080720.1, forward strand.
GGGATCTCTCATGCTACATTTACACGTACAACGACGTTCAGCTACAGATAGACCGGAGACTTCTGATGACATGAGTGACAGCAACCATTGGGGATTAGATGTTGGGGTGTCTAGAGACATGACAGAGTTGAGAAAAGTTGATCTTTATGCAAATATAGAGTGATTTGGTGATTTGACTACCAATAGGAATGAAGACAAAGCACATGTAATTTACGGCAAAGAGCACAAACTGCTTCTCCATCATCTCGTATGACATGATGCATAAATACGCCGGTGAACTGTGTATACAAATGCCAAATCTCCCTCCAGAATGTTTCATTTTAGCAACAATGCTAAAATTGGAATGCATTGATCAACGTTATTGCTATGGCAACGAGTAGTAGGGACGCCTACTGACGACTTCATAGTACAGCAACTAGAGATTTGCTGCGAAAACTTCTCTGTATGTGGGAAGTAATAGGAACAGAGGGGTTGTGTGTCTGTGTGTCCAATGGCAGATTCAATAACTGTCATAACTCTCTCTCTTTCTCTCTCTTGGCATTTTTGTGTGTGGTTTGGCACCGACTGGACCACTGGATACAGTAATATTTGGTGCACTTAACGTAGCTCAACAGAAGTGTTCAAGTGAACACAAGAATTTAGCTTTTTTGTTTGTGTCACTGTGGAACTTGGATAGAGTTCTGCATGCTCTGCTTCCCTTCAGCAATTCACTGTAAATGTTCCATTCAATAATCCATCTCCTTCGATCTAACTGTAGCATGGATTGTGTGGCTGATTGTTGGCAGCCATGTTGACATGTCAAAAATCAGCTCGCACTGATTCTGCAACCTTTCACCACACAAGTCAGAAGACAAAATAAACTCCCTCAGTGAGCCATGTTAAATTGAGTTAAGGTTTTAGCATTTCATTTGGCATGCGCGTCTTTCGCGGCAGGTCAGCCATCCTGTAAAAACGTGGCGTTCAGATGTTGCTGGCAAAAATACAGCATCTTCCTGCGTGTGGGCTCTTTAGAGGAAATATGCTGATGAGCCCTAATGGTACTGCTCAAGCATGCTGCTCATCGTCTCTCAACAACACACACACGCACATACACATTCGGCTTGCCTTGTTTGTGTTAAATTGGGTGGCCTGCAGTTTCACTCTATGAACTTCATGTCCACATGCCTCAGGCATTTGTCTTTCTAAATGAAAAGGAAATAACCTTTAATCTTGAACAAATGCTCATTTTCCTTCATTAAAATGGAATTAAAAAGGATTAAATACCAGTGTGTAAACCATCCCTTTAAATGTCATTGTCTTTTCATGAGTATATAAAAGCTAGTTTTAAAGAATTTTAATTCAGGAAGTTGATTAAACTCACAGGAAAAATTCATCAATTCATTTACTCATTCATTCCTTCCATCTGGGTCATGGTAGATCTGGGGCCTGTCGCAGGAATATTAATGGATGAGACAACAGTCCATCGCAGGCCACCACTCACTCATTCACATCCAGGCACAATACAGAATCCACCAGTCTCCATGTGGCAGGTGGGAGGAAACCAAAGGAACCTAGATGAAACCCATGCAGACATGGAGAACCTGAGCTTGGGATAGAACTGGGGATCTTGGAGCTGCACCACATTCGACCAAGATAGACTCAGGTTTCTAGTTTACTTACCATCATTGCCTCAATCTTGCTCTTTAGGGATAAATGTTAGGAATAAATAGTAACTTAACTTTAAACTTTATAACTTTTTCTGTCTATCTATACTCCTATAAGGCTGCTTTGAGGGAATGTCTATTGTTAAAAGTGCTATACAAATAGATTGAATTGAATTGAATTGAATTACAAATACTGCTTTGAAGCTGATGGTCACATGTCCACCCTTGTGACTGGACCTTACAGAGGCACCGCCAGTATCTCATATACATTTACACGCAACTGGAACTGGTGGCTCAAACGTGTAAGACTTTGTGTTGTTAATCAGAAGGTTGAGATTTAATGGAGGTTTAACTCCAACTTCCTATGCTGGGAAATGTGAAGAAAAGTATTTCACTGTGCTGTAATACATATGTGATAATAAATAAAGGCTTCTTCTTGTTCAAAGATTCACAGTGATGTCCTTTATCTGCTTAAAGGAAGCACTTCATTAAGACTACAGCGTATATTTAGTTTATAGCCATTGATAGGAAAATGTCTGTTTCCACTCCGGATACCGATTCAAGGATACAATATTGTTTTCAAGAATAATCGTAGTGCAGGAAAAAACCTTGTATGGTTGATGTCTTATTTTAACTGTGGTCATATAAATCACTCCTGACATGGTTCCAGAGTATCACAGTTTTACTCGTAGTGTTTTCAATTTAAATGAAGTGAGGCCCATGGATTATGATGATTCTTTTCTGTATTAAAATGAACCACATTTGCTATACTAGCATACACTATATTTAAAAGTTCATTTGCAAGCTCTGCTGCTCTGTCATTTAATCTCATTTTCTCTCCATACTGTACATTCCTAGAGGCTGGTTTGAATCAAGCAGAACCATCTAATTACTCCGACCCGAAAATAGTTCTGAAAACGCTAGAACAGAGCAACAATGTCATGCTGCCATTCACCATTTAACATTCTGTTGTCTTTCTCTCATTTGTTGCACCAGTTCGTTGAAATCTGGTCACAGTATGATTAGATTTAATTGTTTTCTAGTTTTATGGCTTTTGGATTAAATTAGGTACATGCAAACATTGCAGTTTGTTTTTGCTATTCTCTCTCATTTTCTTTCTCTCTCTCTCTCTCTCTCTCTCTTTTCTCTCATATGTGACCGATTAGAGGATAGGACTAGAAAAAAGAAACAAAAGCCTTGTTTTCTCTCTCTCTCTGCCTTCTTGGGATTCCGACGGCTTTACAGCGAGCTCAGCCCTCAGATCCCTCTGATCATAGAGACCCTGGAGATAGACAGATGAAGGGCCCCATCCTTCCCCTTCCTCCATCCCTCACTCTTCTCTTTCACCACAGATGTCTTGCTCGTGTCTGCAGAGATACAGGAGTCCATTCAGCTGTGGTGCCACTGGCCATTTGATGCTTTTTTGCTTCTGGGGTTGTGAATGTAGCCATCAGTGAGCTGCTGGAAAGAGACACACATGTATCTGTCAGTATTGTTGCATATAAAAAGTACGACATGCTATTTAAGTTCTTATAGTCATATTTATGTTTGATGTTCCATCAGTGAGATCTGAGATTGATAAGAACGAGTAAAGCTTTTAGTTTGAGAGATTCATCGTCATGGAACGATTCATGCCTTCATCAGATTTTAAGCTATAAGTTTGCCCGTGGGACAAGACATTTCTTTTCTCTTTTTTTTGCTTCTCCAAAGCATTTTCTTTAGGAATGTGATTTAGGTCAATGAAAGACCTAGTCTTTATGAATGATTTGTGTTTTAAAATGTATTTAGATGTGCAGAAAGTTCCTTTAAACTCTTCAACTTCTGGTCAGACTTCAGGCAGAAATAATTCTTGTGCACCATAAAGACTGACTTTTTCTTCTCCATTATATTTCAAAAGGATCTCATACTAAAAATCAGTAAAATTAGTAATTAATAATAATTTTACCCCTAAAACAGTCGTTCCTCCTGTTAGTGTTGGTGGTGGTCAAATAATGAGTTGAAATTCTATTAGCAGTAACTCACCTTATAGAAAGGAGTCTTATCATAGGCATTTTTTTCTATCATTATATCTTCCAAATACTTCAGCAGCTCTTCCGCTCAAAACAAAGAACACGACACTTACAGTTCGGCCATTTTTTCCTGAAAGCGAAGGAGGACTTTGCAGTGTATTTCTTGAACTCTACATGAACTAGAGAACTCTGCCTTATACACTATTATTTAAATATTTTTTGTCATAAAAGCATGATCACAGCCAGCATCCGAAATGTATGTCCCCATCCCTTCCCTTGTGATTTCAGGCGTGTGCAGATGGGATGGTGTGATATCAGTAAATTTGGCAAGAGCCTGTGAGGTTAATGGTGACATCATGTGAAGAGAAAGCGATGATGTGGAGCTTCATGGAGTACTGACAGTTTCCTGGCAGCACACCAGATTATATCCTGTTACCTTATAAAGTATAAACAACTGCAGGACCTGAAGAGAGCTTCATGTGTTTAGGGGAAAAAGTAAAAATGGAATTAATAAGTTGAAGGTAGTTACTGTATAAATGGTTGGGAATCATAGCAGTCAAAAATGAAGCATGATTGAAATGTCTATAGTGGTTTGCTACAGTACAATTTGTAACTCCACCCATTCCCATTTTAGTGACCCTGGGATATTTTATGTTACATCTCCATACATCTCCAGGAATAGTGTTTTTCCTTAATATCGGCCCATGTCGTTTTTTTAAGTGATTATGTTTTGTAGTTATTAGGTTAGGTTAGGTGATAAATTAAAGGGTGTGGTTAATGAGGTGATTGACAGCTTCTGCTGTGAACGTGACTGTGCGTTTGAAGCTCTTGAACCTCCATAAAAGACCTTTTGGAAATCTTAGCAGTTTTTCATTGCTCATTTTAATGTCTAAGCTAGCTCTCCACCCCGATATTATAACTAGCAATCCAACATGAGTAATTGAAGTGATGACATAAACCAAGGTAGCTTACACTAGCTCAGTTTCATAATAAACTGCAGGAGCTTAGCAAACACTCGATACATCTTGATAAGGTAACCAGTCACTTCTTTTTAAACCAGCTGCACTAAAAAGAATGAGAGGAAAATTTTTGATTTTTCTGTTTTTTCCCTAGTAATATAGTCTGTAAAGTTTGACTGCTGTTTAGCATTATGTTTTATATGATCTACTTAAACTCTCTTTTCTCTATTCTGCTTGCTAGCAAAGTAGCTCTAAAATATCAGTGCCTGTGAAAGTTATACAACCACAATTTAAATATTTAACATATTAATGAATGATGCTGTACTGACCACATAGTTACCACTCTGAGTTAGTTGAAACACTGTTTTTAGGTTTCGATAATTCATTGTGGACGCACACATATGCAGTACATTTAATGCAGAGGATTTTAAATGGATGACGTCTCACACTAGATCATATCTGATTCTAACTGGATTAAAAACAGTAGAGCCTGTTCAGTCTAGTTGATGACTAAACTTTTGGATTAATTCCTCTGAACTTCAGTCCAGATTGAACCTCAAAGGAGAAATCTTTTTTTGTTTTGTTTTGTTTTGTTTTTTTAACCTCGATCTTGAAAAGGTTTTGTAATGAAACAGGTGTTTTGGATTGTTTGGCGTTCTAGCTGTTGCTAGGTAGTCTGGCGCTTTTTGTTACTAAACATGGGCATGAAAGTCTTACTTTCAAAGGAAGAGCCAATGTGACATTGCCGACACTAAACATAGACTTTTTTGTTTTTTATAGTCTCTTGGCAAACAATAAAGAATATCTCAATTACCCACCATGCACTACTTTTAAAATCACTGGAAAAAGTTTTAAAAATGCATACTGCTGATTGGATCCTGCTCCAAGCTGCAGGGAAGTTTGTAGCCAGATGAGGGTACAGCAGAGTGTCTGAGGCTGAACCTCGACCGATCCCCTGCCCGAGACTTTAATGCACAGACCAGGCTGCTCTTTGTTCCGCTCATTGTGTAGATGATCACAGGCCTAGTCGAGAGTAAAGGCTCAGGACAAGCTGGGAAAGTCATTAGTGTGCCTTGACCGCTCCGTCTCCCCACTCCTCACAGGAGCCATCAAGGTTGAGGGGGGGTCACCAGACGTCCTTGCCTACGTTGACCTGGCTGAATCACTGGGGAAGAGGGTGTCAAGGCCCCTGTTTCAGGGCTTCGAGTAGTGATGGATGACTGATAGCAGTGCTGCCATAAAAACAATGTTTGGATTGAGTTTGTAGCTTGCAGAGATTCCTTTGTTTTAGTTTCCCTTGTGTCCCACACAGAGGCTGTAGTGGGGAAATAATTCAAATCCCCTACCTTTTAAGTGAAGTGTGACTATGTACTGCTTTAAAATATGCATGTTTATTCTCCTAAATTAATCTTTTTTTTATTGTAGCATAACTTAAAGATGTTAGAAGTCTTGAATCTGATTCATTTCCTATAACAGCACAGCTTCAGCTTGGACAGTTGTTATAATTCAAATCACAGCTTGGTCAATACCATCTAATTCACTGAACCTCAAATTTAACAGTAAACCTATTAAGAGCCTATTGTTCTTTAACAAACAAATTGTACAGGATAATCACAGATATGGGGAAGTTTTCTCTAAGGATAAAACTTTTTTACATTTATATTTAGATGTTATGAGAGGAGTCTCCAGTGTCAGAACTTTAAAACAGGCTTCAGAAAGTCTTCAGGTAGAGAATAGTTTGCACTTACCACTTTCTGGGTGAAATTAGAAGCATTTTTTGTATGTATGTATGTATTTATTTATTTATTTATTTATTTATTTTTTATTTTTTTTAATTAATTAATGTATTTATTTATTTTAATTAATTAATTACTGTATTTATTTATTTTAATTAATTAATTAATGTATTTATTTTTTTTATTTTTTTTATAAGAGTGAAAAAAAGAGAGCTTGGTGAGGGAATTGCATTAGCTGCTATAACACGAGTGATCATTATTATCACTGTATTATTAATCAGTTTCAAAATATTATTGCCAAATTGCTGAGGTGTAAGAAACATGCTGTTATAGTAACATAATCAGTTTCAGGGTGGAAAGACATCACGTCACCCTGTTGTTTATTTTCCTCTGACAGCACACCCTTACATGTTTTATTCCATACGTAATAGTTGGTGTTAGTAAGTTGAATAATATCAGGAAGTTAAGTCTCTTAATGTTTCTAATGCTTATGGTATTCCACTTCCTACCACTTACACAATGCTGATGGTCTGGAAATGAGGAGAAAAATGACGTGAAAGAAAGTGTAGCATGAATCAAAGAGGCCTCAGGATAATGATTGTTTCAGCAGCGACTGTGTTTCCTTGAGGAAAAAGCCGACAACGAGACATTTCACCAGACAGATCATGAAATTTTTTCTTTTTTTTTTTTTTTTGGATCTCAGCACTACAGATACAATCCACAGATACATTCATTCAGATCACAGCAAGGTTCCGGATCATACTGTCCTCCAGCGTCTATTTTATCGTCTGTGTTTTTTTTTTTTTTACATCCTATTCTAGCCTTCTTTTTTCTCTTTGCTCTCCATGTCTCTGCACCTTTCCACATGTTACTGAATTATATCGCTGCCTGTGAAAAACGCTCTCCACCCCATGTATTTTATCATTTTATCCATCACTTGTTTTCATTATCCATTCCTCTTTTCACTCACACACTCGCGTTCCTCCTCCTCCACCTCCACATAGATGCACAAACCATTTGTTAGCGGCCTCTCGAGGTTCGATAAAGTGCTCTGTGCCTCAGGACCAGGAGGGATGATGGCTGTAGAGATGAATAGAAGAAGAACTCCAAGAAGTGAAGGTTCTCTGTAGCCTGTCAGCAGTCACCGCTCTTTTCAGAGACTGTATGCGAAGAGACTTAAACCATCGAGCAACTTTTCCAGATGTGCTGAACGTTTCGAGAGCCGGAGAGACTCTTAACTCTCTTAGCAGCCATGAGGGACCTGGACCGGGTTAGACCTGAAGCTCATCATAGCTTTGAGAGTGCACTTTGGTTCATTTTACTTTAAAAAAAAGAGCAAAGCACCATTGAGAAAATTCGCTATAACCAAGATCGAGGTATCATGTCTGATGACCGTTACTTCTGCCCATGCTTCTGTTTTGTGATGAGTAGTTCTTGGTGCTTAATTATCTGTAGACTTCACATTTGAATGGTGAGTGGTTTTGCCAGAATTGCAATTTAACATGCGATTTTTGAACTTAGTTTGAACTTCCTTCTGAACTCTTTCATACAGTTCTGCTATCGCAACTTGGCTGATAGATGTAAAGCGTGTGTATCAGGTTTAAGCCGGTTTTCAATACGGTGTAAATTGGCAGGAGAAACGTGTGGTTACAAGACTTAATGATGGTCCCCGTTATTTCTTTGTGTTGACATGAGCTCCTCTCATACGGCAAGACGATTTCAAACACCTGAGTGATTATGGCTCTGCTCCAGAATTTTGATTAGCTAAACATTCATCATGTTGTGATTTGTGGTAATGTCTAACACGCTGGTAAATGTTAGAGTTGTGCACTGTCTTTTTTTGACACTGTTGTTGAAAGCTGTCTGTCTTCCTGAAGCCAAAATATTTCCAGACATCTGATACACGATATTTGTTTGGCAATAAGGTCGTCTTCACTTGTTTTAATAGATTCACATTTGCTGGAAGGACCAGGATCACTACCACTAACCTCCACCGTCTCTCCTGCTATCTAACTCTTGCTTTCTTCATATGACGGCAACATCTCATCCTTTCATAGGTTAGCTAGGCTACGTGTCATGTTTGTCGAGTCAAGCTAGACTCTACATTGCCGGTCTACTGTTATGTTTTGTTATTTAAGGGGGTTTCTAGCACTTCTAGCAATGTCTAACATTTCAAGACAATAAAAGTCTAAAAATAGTATAACACAAGCTATATTTACTGTATATATGACATACAGTATTTCACATGATGTGTAAATTACAGTACATTTGTCTACTTACATTTGTACACTAACTTGGTTGAGAGTTTGGACAACATTTTATTTCGGTTGAGAAAATACGACACCTTTTCCTGTAAGGGAACATAGCGAGCAGCATCGACGCTCTTTGGATTTTGTGATGCATCATGGGATTTTTTTTTACAGAGCGAATGTTCCAGTGGACTAGACGGATTTTGCAACTGAGAGAGAAAATATCCGATCAGTGCCCTGACTAACTAGGGAGCTGATTGAGACACAGCCACAGTGCAAGTTCATTTATAGAAGCTGGAGTGAGATTTTGCAAAGGAGTGTGTGAATGTTCTGTTTTTCGGCTGTGATTGTGTACAGGTGTGTTTAGACGTTTAGGGAGATTGGGACTTATCGTGACAACTGGTTGAAGATCATGGGATTTGGGGTAATAGGCACTGACCTGACAAAATCTTTGGAAGGTCAAAAATACTTTGCTTTTATGAAAAGTAAAATAATGTCAGTTACATGTTTTATAATAAGTATTATGCCGAAACTGTTGCGTACTTTTGGTCTTAAAATTTCATTTTGCTGAATGGTTTTGGGATGTTAAGGTTTGGTAAGCTGCTTGTGAAAGAATGTGATCTTAAAAACTAATAGATTGTTTAAAAAAAAAAAAAAAAAATCTGGAGTAGCACTGGATCTTATCCGGGGCCCGACAGGACACCCTGCAGTGGGGTAGAGTTGGCTAGAGGACGAGGTGATTGGGAAAATCCAGAGCAGCATGTGTCCCCAATTACCCAGATGTAAATGGATGCTTCCAGACTTTCAGAGAGGTGCTGGTGGTGAAAGGGAATAAAATAGCTAATCAAGCCCAGATCCTCTCACCGTGAGTGGGCTGTATTACAGAAACGTGCCCTTTCCTAGAGGCCTCTTTCTGTTACCTATCCATCTGTTACCTAACAATGTGAAACAGAATTATGCAGGTCTGCTGTATTGATTGAGGCAGAAAAAAAGTCACAATGTGTTATGGGTTAGCAGCATGCGCCAGAACGGTACTGCATGAGGAAGACATTTTATCTCAGCAGTCTGGGACGCTTCATGACTTAGTTGTGACAGGAAATGAAGTAAAGCAAAAGGAATTTTTCTTTGAGTGTCTTCGACTTCCTTCTTATTCTCATTACATCGCCCACATCAGACGACCACACTTTGTTGAGGACAAAATTCGCCACACCCACTTTTCCTATCGTTAGTCATTATTTCTTTATGTCTCAGTTCTATAGACTTAAAGTTTTGACTTAATAAAATTAATGAGTACTAGTACTAGTGAAACTTTAACTTAGTGTATAATACAGTTATAACAAGGACTTCAGATCAATTTTCCAAAATACTGAAACAATTTTTTAGTAGTGACTAAACACAGCTAGAACTGTATTATTCCGTTAAGTCACTTAATGATTTATTATTTTTATTGGAATTATTATTGGAAAAAACCACAGGAAAATAATTTGTCACAGTTATAAAGCTTATTGGATCGTTCAGTCTTAAAATGCTGAGATCATGAGATTACATTAACCCGGTAATGTAATGCCACATTTAAAAAATATATATACAAATAAATAAATATATATATATATATATTTATTTTATATATATATTTTATTTATATATTTTATTTATATATATATATATATATATATATATATATATATATATATATATATATATATATATATAATTATTTTTTTTTGTAGGTTTTCTCTGAGAATCAACAATGTTGTCTAGAGTTATGAGGTAAATTATGAAGATATGAATATCATATTATCACATGGGCTTACATACCAAGAAGGCAATATAGAAGTAAATGCATAGGGTTTATCTAGATTTACACCAATTGTACAACAATTTTTTGAGGTCTGACATGTTATATTTATAATCAGAGGACTCTGTGGAGTATATACAGTGTTTTTATGAAAAACCCACAATGCATTGTGAATTAGTAAATATTGCCAACATTTTTATATATTTGTAAGAAATGGGGAAGGGGCACCATTTTGGATATAGAGACTGTTGTAGTGTTAATTCTGTGCTATGAATAAACATATAATACTTTCTAAAGGAACTACATCAGGACATTTGGAGACAGTAATGTTGATGCATTGTTACACTTGACTACAAAAGATAAGGACATCACTCCATCCGCCTACATCATGAAAGACGTCATTCCCCTCTCCGGCTCAGTGAAGATCATCCAAAACCCTCTTACCCTTATGCTTAAGATTTTTTACGCATACCCTTGTGGGGGTTTTTGTACATTTTGTTCAGTAAATCATCTGCGCTTGCATCCACCTCCATTACCTATGACAAAACCAAACAATCGTTCACTGCCAAACCAAACCATCCTGCACTGCTACTATAAGTATAAGCACATACCATAATATACTGAAACCCATTATAGTGGGTAGTGATATTATCATACCATGAATGTTTCACTGTCTTATGCCTTATGTGACTGTCTCAGTGTTTCTTAGTGTCTGTCATGTGGTTTGTGGATTTAAAAGCACATACCGAGGCAGTACTCTGGTGAAGTACTGGGTAGACAGGTATGTATATGAAATTAATGTTTTATAGGTTAAAAGGGTGTAGATTTTCCTCAGCCTCAGCAGGAAACAGACAGAGATAGCGCACTCACTACATGGAGATGTTACGTAATCGTCACAAAATCACAGCACCTCCAGGATTTCTGTCTCTGTAGACATCTCTGACCGCAACACTGCATCACCTGAGACATGTCCTCACAGAGAACCCTAAAGGGTCGAAATCTCAAATCAGACTCGTATCGTTTGGGTTTATCTGCACCTCACAATCCTACAACCCGTGAACCTGCACTCCACCAGGAACCAGTGGACTTCTTTAAGGTTCACTATCCTTTAAGGATTGTGTAAACTCTAATCTCAGATCAGTTTTGCTTTATTAAATCTGACTAATCTGAGATTCGGTGGGGTTTTCACATACCGACAGAATACAGTAAAATTGCCTAGATGCACTACATAAACAAACACATCAAAACATGCAGACACAACACGTGTCCTTAAACACATGTACATGTTTGTGACCCTTTCTTTGTTGGTTTTAGTTTAACCTCTAAGCGAATCCAGGCTTGCCTATCATCACTCTGTTTTCTTTTAGACGGCCGTGTTTGGCTGAAATCACAAGCATATGGAACAGTACACAAAGAATTTTAGTCAAGCTTTTATCCGTATGGCGGGGTTTTTTGTTTGTTTTTTTGTTTTTTTTGTTTTTTTTGTTTTTTGCATTTTTAGAATTGTTCAGCCATTTGGAGAAAGTCTCAGTGCTGTCTGTTATTTACGTCAACCATTTTGTCTGGAACGACACTGTGAGGAGGGCAAGCAGTCAGTGGGTAGATTCGGAAAAGTGCACCAAAGGTTTTGAAAATTAGACAAAACACATCAATGATACCTCAAAGTACACAGCAGAGAGGATATAATATCTTTACTGAAGTTAACATCTACTGTGTTAAACCTGAAAACTTCACCACAAAGCAGATATACATTATAGGCTAGTTAGTTTGGCATCTACAGTAGCTAGCATTAAACTAGCATCATCAACAGCCTCCGTGACTAACTGGTATTTGTTTGATAAGCGAGGTTTGCAATATAATAAGTGAGCAAACTCAGCTTTTGTATGTTTGCCTTGTGAATTAGCTTAAAACTTGTGTAAACCCGTAACAGTTTATTTTTTTTAACAGCTAATTCTGAGAACAAAAGGTATATTAGCTTTGAGACAGCAGCACAGTTGGCTGTAAATTCACTGCTGAGGCATTTTAAGCATACCTTGGTGTTCAGTTTAGTCTGTATTTATATATCTATCAATAGAAAGATGTAGAAAGAAAGTGTGTGTGTGTGATTGAATATTATATCTTGCTATCTTTCATTGAATTTTTTTTTGAACAAAGGGAAAAAGAATCCAGTCTTTGGATATTAGCCCTTATTTTCACAGCATGCGCACTTGAAATCATCTGCTGTGACCACTACACAGCTTACTTTGTGCACTATTCCTTTACTTGACAGCTGATCCATGCTTCACTTTGCTTTTGAAAATCTTTGTGGTTTCGGGGAGGAATAATACTCAGCAGGTCCATGCATATCACGATAGCAGAAATAATGTTATTCTTTAATATAGTGAATCCATCAAAATCTGATTTCCCAAGAAGACACCCTGCTCTTGTAGATATGCTGGGCCTTGATGGAACAGGCTTTTATTGCATAAAGCATAGTCACCCTTTTTTCTTATACCGTAGTCTGTAATGCGTTGTTCTTTTCTTCTTTTTTCCCCCATTTCCCTCTCTTTCTCTTCCTCCTGCTCTGGCTCTTTTTCTCCTGCTGGCTTTTTTGTTCCAGCCAGTGGAACACTGGTGCTTATTTGCCTAACCCTTGTAAGGAGTGGTATTAAGAAAGCACCCAGATTGACAGGAGGCCTGACAGCAGCCAGAACTTTAGACATCCTACTGGCACACTCTCCTGAGCTGGCCAAATGACACAAGTTATATTGGCTTGTTAAAATGAAGAAATAATCTAGGCCTGTCTGTTTTACTGGAAACGTGGACTGGTTTGGCTCCAGATCCATTTCATCTTGCTGTGACCGTCACAACATCAGGTCAGACTGCAAGGACACAGTAAGAGAAAGACGTGTCTCTGAAGGCCACAGATGTTTTCCATTCTTCATGGACAGGAATATGGTTGTTATAACATCTGGAAGGCTGTTATATAGCGTGGAATAGATCACAGTTTGAGACAAAGGACTTATATTGGTCAGTGTCAGAATTTTTCATGTGGGTATCTTCCCACTGGAGATATTTATCAGTGCAATAACAGCAATAATGCGTTCCTTTTATACTAATTATAATAGTGCTGTAAAACAAATAGCATGTGATTTAGTCTGCTTTCATAGATTTTGAATGAATGAATGTCCTTATTGGAATCTTCACGTTTTTTTTTTGTTATATAATAACATATTTTTTAGAATTAATTCACTGGTATTAAATGAACTGCCCTGCAAGTCACAGTGACTTAGCTGTTCCTATTAAAATGTTAATGCATTAGAATGATCTGTTGCTGTGATTTTTCTTTAAGCACCCTGTAGGTGATTCTTTTCAAAGTATTTTATTCCTCTCATACCACAGCAATTGCCTAACAAATTTTATATATTAAAGACCCATCCATTTTATCCATCCATCGTTACATTTACATCTAATGTTGAGGCATTTTTGTGAAGCATGTTGCTTAATTCCTGTAATCACTTGACACTGGAGACTTAATCAACAACTGACATGTTTTGTTGATTTAAAAAAAAATCATAATTTCATTCATTTATAGATGCATTTAATGTGCCTATTTTGTTCAGTTTTGGATATTTGAATATTAATGTGAGATATAACAATTTCCACACATTCATAAATAAATAAATAAATTCATAAATAAATTTAACTAGGCATATATTGAATATTTCTCTTTTTCTAAGTACATTTTCCTCAGATCTGAGTTAAATTGAGCTTCTTTTTGGAATTAAGCTAAATTGCACAAATAAATCAAGTAAATGTTTGCGTTAATTAACAGATTGTGTTCATTTATATTTACAGTGAATGTTGTGAAACCCCAACATTTTCCTCACCACCCTCTCTTTTTTTTCTTTTTCTAGAAGTTATTTATTTATTTATTTATTTATTTTTTAAAATCTGTCTTCCAGATTTTTTCCGGTGTTCGAAAACTTTAACATCTTTACTGGAGACTCCTCACAGAAAAAATGCATCATGTTAACAGTAAACACAGTGTTTATGTGGAGCTTCCATTGTATAAGACCCTGTATGAGTTGTTAGCATAGAAACGATAACGTATTAGCAAAAGTGCATTAATATAAAAACATTAAGCAGGAATTATTCTCAGAGCTGCTGTGATAGAGAACTGAGAATTCAACAGTGCTGTGGTTTAACTTTAAAATTGCTTTATAACTAAATTCCTTTAGGGAGATATTCATGATATCCCTGGTGGAGTTATAACAAGTAATATTTTTAAAAAATATAGGGGCTTATAGGTAGCACAGTGGCTTAGTGGTTAGCACTGTTGCCTCACAGCAAGAAGGTCCTGGGTTTGAATCCTGGGTTTGGACAGGCAGGGGACTTTCTGTGTGGAGTTTTCATGTTCTCCCTGTGTCTGTGTGGGTTTACTCTGGTTTCCTCCCACAGTCCAAAAACATGTACATTAGGTTGATTGGTAATGCTAACTTCCCTATAGGAGTGAGTATGTGTGGTTGTCTGACTACATATTAGGTGTCCTATCCAGGCTTCAGCAGACCCCTGTGACCCTAATTAGGAATAAAACAGGTATAGACAATGGATGGATATTGGCTCATATATATTAAAATATATTTACTCAATTTCCATGCATGAAGTCTCAGTAAATTTAACCAAGCATATTTTAAGTAACATTTACATGAGACTAAGGATTATTTCCATCAAATAAAAAAATATACTAGAAAAAATTATGGTAAATAAACTTGCAGTTTTCTTTTTTAATAAGCACATTTTATTCAGAGCTCAGTTAAATTGCACAAATAAAGCAAGTTAATAGTAATGACACGAATCTCAACACTATAATAAGTCACATTTAGCTTTACTACTTAATGGCCTTAAACAGTTCCAACCAGAAGTAACAGTCCAGTGAGGTAAATGCACTTCCATCAGCCTTCATGGAGACTGAACTCTCAGAGCTAATGATGATTAGTCATCTGACCTGCACACACACACACACACACACACACCCCAACACACACAAACCATACACCTGACTGAGAAACATAGCGAGAGTGAACCAAGAAAACTTTACTGGTTACACTTCTTTTAAAATACAGTAACCTTCTACAAAACAAGAACTATTGAATTCATAATGCTCAAAATGAAAAGTTCTACATATGCATATGCAAATCCAGGTCAGAAACCACGCCCCCCCAAAAATAAAATGAAATTTAAAAGTAAAATTAAAGAAAATAAATATAAGATAAGATAAGATAAGATAAGATAAGATAAGATAAGATAACTTTATTAATCCTGAAGGAAATTCTTTTGGCAAAGACAGCAATAGATAGAAAACTAAATATAAATGAAATATCAATGAAATATTCTATATATACCAAAAGTATACAAAAAAGGTGCTAGGGAACTAAAAACCTATTGCACATGATGTGATATTGCATATGGAATGGTATTGCACATGGTATGATGGTATAAAAGTAAATAATTCTAGTCATTTTATTTTTTTATTTAAAAACAAAAAAACAAGTTGCATTTTTGTCATATTTACTAAACCACTGGCTTATTTTTATCAGTGAATAAATACAGCCCCAGTTGCTCACACTATGCAGCAGAGGCTTTAGTACAATAATGTTTGGGTGGATCAAGGAAGAACCTGACAGGTGTGAGCCAGATGCAGTATAACTGAACCAGTTCAAGGCTCCTGTGATTGACAGGTCTAAAAAAGTGATATTAACACTTAATCAATTTTCTATTGCATGGGCGATTTTCCGCAATCATGCAAGCAGAGGACGTCTCCAGCAGTAAACGTTGCAAGATGCCTCAGGATTGATGTCTTACTGTCCTTGTGTATTCATTAAGTTCCATTACTTCTGCTCAAGCCACGGTCCATTGAAGTATTTAGATAATTCTGATCACATGAGTGGATCGGTTTGGAACAAGTTCCCTGGCCGAATCTTGGCGTTTAGACTCGAGTGATGTTTAAAATTCCATTGTGTTAACCTGAGCTGCTCCGAGCCCATCTGTCCCAGATCGCCTCCTCGGTATTGCTGTCATCATATGGTGAGCGTGTGCATGCAGCATTTGAGCTCTGGCGGTGCAGTTACAGATACAAATGGTGCGTGAATTTCACTCCGCATTCCCGCATGATCCTGCTGCAACCAGAGATGCTTGGACTCAGGGCCGCACGAGTCCCGGGGTCATTAAGTAGTAAATCAATATGGTGTTTGTGACGTGCTGCAGGTCTGAACAAACAGTGCTCTCGGTTTCTGGAATTAAACCGAAATGTAAACGAGGTATTTCTGCTTTGATGTTACTCGCACGATTCTAAAGAAAGGGTAATCTTTCCACTTCTGCTTGTCTACAGTATTTGGCTATGCTAACTCCTATCAGACTGCAGACAGTGGCTTTTATTTTATTCACCGTTTGCAGAGTAATGCAGCATGTGACAGACACATTGCTGTTATTTTCCTTTTCGCCGTATATAGAATTCAAATGTACTGTGGGCACGAAATTGGGCTCAACGAGGAGGATGTCCACGCCACACAGAAGCCTCATGTCTCCACAGTATGAATTTAAAGATAGTTTAGCAATGAAACATTTTAAGATTCCAGAAAGTCTTATACATTGACAACAGGAAGAGGAAAATGGAAAGTATGGCATTTTTAATAAATATGTCCAAATGTGTCTTTATTTTAAAAGATCAAAAAAAAGAATATCAAGAGATTTCATTTATAGCTTGATATAGTTTGTTAGGTTTTACAGATGTTGCTTCATCGCAAAGCAACATCACAAGTAACAATGGTCAAATAGCATAGGTTAAAATTTTTAATAATAAAAATCAAATGATAAAAGATCAAAAGTTTTCATTTCCTTTCGGGAATTTGATATCCTCATATCCTTTTTCATATCCTCATATCTCATATTTCATATTCAGCTCCGGATTCCTTTTAGTTGAAAAATCCTCAACTTCCGTAGCACGCCCTCTCTTGCTGGAGACCAAAGAGGGTCAGAACAAAACTTGTTTCTGCTTTGTTGTACTTAAAAAACCAAAGAAGAGGGTATGGGGGTTGGGTCGGGTTGGGGGTTTGACAGCATGTTATCCAACCACTTACTGAGAGCATCTAACAGGAGCAGAGCAAACCCACTTGCTGCTAATGCTATGAGCAATGCGCCAAAAGACTCAAACACCCTCAGGCTAGCTCCGCCTCATTAGTATTAACTCCCAAGAGGAGAAGCCAGCAGTGGGCCTGGCTGCTGTCCGTGTTAAGCTGGCTAACAGAGCAGACTAGCCTGCAGCTGCCCTGGAGCCTTTCTTCTGCTCATTCG
The DNA here is from genome assembly GCF_019097595.1 of Hemibagrus wyckioides. Classification (NCBI taxonomy): domain Eukaryota; kingdom Metazoa; phylum Chordata; class Actinopteri; order Siluriformes; family Bagridae; genus Hemibagrus; species Hemibagrus wyckioides. Next base: position 8,884,127 of record NC_080720.1, read on the forward strand.
TTTGTTGTGCTAATAGCAGAGATCCACACAGTACACTCTCCACGTCCAAAGAACTCGTCCGGGTTCATTGCCCAGTCTCAAAGCTGTCTCCACCCGGCCTAGACAAGCCAACCCAACCCATTTCCCTGGAGCCTGGACAGACTTATCCTGTTACTGCCAGCTTCCTGAGACAGGACGGAGGACGGTGGAGGATTTGGAAGGAGGATTGACTTCCACTGCCCATGCTGCACTTTCTGACTTCCCCACTGTTGCTTTTCCTATTGTATGACATGTGTTAGCTTAGATGAGCCCCTTCTTCTATCCACAGCAAACAGCCATTATTTTCAATGTTCTCACATTTCCCTTGAGAAGGTGAGATACATGATTCATTTCCATTCCTCTTTTTTTCTATGTTGTTTTCTCTGGGAGCATAGAAGCAGGAGAGCCAACACAAACCTTCAGTGTTTAAGTTGAGATTTGAGCTTGTCTCCAAACAAATGAGTTTACTAGCAGCATTATTCCCTCCATTGTTCACAATTATAGCGTGTGTTGATTCCTCCTAATTTACTGTTAGGTTAATTATCAATATTATTATTATTATTATTATTATTATTATTATTATTATTATTATTTACTGTGCAGTGTCACCCAAATGAGGATGGGTTCCCCTCAAGGTTTCTTCCTCATATCATCTCAGGGAGTATTTCTTTGCCACAGTCGCCTCAGGCTTGCTCATTGGGGATAAAATAGTAACTTTAAACTTTGCCATTTTTTTTCCCTGTTTCTGTACTTCTGTAAAGGTGCTTTGAGACAATGTCCATTGTTAAAAGTGCTTTACAAATAAATTGGATTGAACTGAAATATTTGTATCTGCATCGCTGTGTATTTTTTCTTTTCGGGTTCAAACACTGGATTCTGCCTTTAACCATGGGCCTGTTGAATGTTGCCTTATGAAGGCATGTTTTCTTCTAGATATCTTGTGTTGTTTCCTTAAACATCCTCACTAAAAGTATAGAATCCACTCAGACTGTGAGGTAAACCTGAGACGCTGCAGTCTAATCAGTCCACTGGAAGATGAATTGGTGGTATTTGGAGACCTTCTGTCTGGATCAATGGTCTTAGAACTATCCTTTCTCTATTGTTGATGGAAATATCTTAAGGCAGCGCGCAGTTCAATTTTATGTTCATAATACACTGCAATTTATTGCATTCTCCCACAAATATTATAGCAGAAGAAAGAGCCAAGTTGTTATAGTTTTATAGGACTTATATCAATAATAAGAACCACACGAAGAACTATCATTTCTGAGTTAGGAAACAAATCATGCGATCATATTAGTCATGACTGTATACTCGGATTGAAAATGTGGTTTTATTTGTTTTACCCACATGCACACTAAACCAGATCTGTGGCGCCGCCCCAAGTTCGTGCCCTGTGCTCTAAAAGTGGGATTTTACAGTTTGTTTCCATTAAATCCGGGGAGTGATGTGCTTTAATGTAAGTCCATGTGATTCTGAGAACAAAATCGAGCTGAAAGGAGAAATGCATCATCTCTTCTCAAGACGGATTTAATGCTGTTTTTCATAACGAACTGGAAGACAATGAGTACTTACTAGCAGAAATTGTATAACTCATATTTGTTTGCTTTGGTTTAAAAGAAAAAAAAAAACTTCAGAGCAGTCATAATTTCCTCTGTTCCCATCCCCAATTATTTTTGACATTTCTGGTGTTATACACTGCCTTCTTCAGAGGAGGTTTGGAATCAGACAGTCATGACAAAACTTTTTTGGTTTTGTTTTGGCTCTTTTTTAAAGTTCTTTTTAAAGCTTTTTTTTCCCCCTGTTGTTTTAGAGTGCTGTCACAGGGTACACCCGCAATTCACTCACTTTCGGTAATCGTTTTATCCTAGTCAGGGTTGTGGTGGATCCGGAGCATATCCCAGAAATACTGGTTGTGTGGTGGGAATACAGCCTGGATGGGATGTTATAGGACACCGTGCATACACACATGTTCAGGAAACTCACCGTGCACATGCACACTTTGGCATCCTCCTACTTCCATGTTTTTGGGAGGTCTTGGAAGAACCCAGAAGAACATGTACAGAATCTTAGAAGAGTAACAAAGTGTAAATATGTTGGAAGGGCATTCATTATTTTTAATTACGTTTAGGCCATTTTGCAGGTGCCCTTATCCAGAGTGACTAACATTTATCTCAGGGTTAAGAGCCTCATTCAGGGGTGTGCAGCTTGTCTGCCTTCTTAACCAATGAGTTACGACTACCATAAATATCTTCCTGGATGTCTGTTTTTATAGATAAATATTCACCTTTTGGACTTAACTATGATGTCACGTTCGGGTTGGGACATGTGGATGGATGTGGTGATCGAGTTTCAGTGGTTTCAGTAGATTGCACCCAAACAGCTGTGTGCAGGTTCGGGAAAGAGTTTGACTTTGTGATATTTATGCCATTGTTCACAAACGGGCATCAAACATTAGATTTTAATCACAAAATTGCCCTGCAATTATCCAGAGATTTCTTGATTTTCTAATAGCTGATTAAATAGCAGATGTGGCCTAATTGGGCTAAAACTCTTTTCATCTGTGGATATCGCATTGACCCGTATAACCTAGTATTTGAGTCAAACCCTCAATCTCTCTAACTCTCTCTTACTCACTCTCTCTCTCTGTCTCTCTCTCTCCTTCCCACCATCCCTGATTGCTCAACTTTTCCATGCCAGCTCTTATAAGGCAGCTAGTTTAATTGTTGTGGGATATCTGGCATCTGTTTATTCATAAAAAGTATCAGATCACAGCAATTAAACTCGTCACAATAGACAATTTGTAACCCAGTATGTGGTGACCTGGGAATACCCTTGACATGCTCTCATTTTGCCTTTCTCTACTATAGTATTGCACATTACAGACTTCCCTAAACTGAATTATGGTTCTCTTTTGCATGTATCTCAAAATGGCCTGCATCTATGCAGACACCTTTCTGTCAGAGCCAGCATGAACTTTTTCATCAGTTTGTGCTTTAGTAGCTCTTCTGTGGGATCGGCTTAGACAGGTTAGCCTTCACTCCCTGTGTGCATCAGTGAGCCTTGACCCTGTCGCTGGTTCACCGAGCGTCCTTCCTTGGACCACTTTTGGCAGGAACTAACCACGGCATAACAGGAACACCTCACAAGACCTGCTGTTTTGTGATGATCCAGTGATCTAGCAGTGACGGATGGACGGATAGATAGATAGATAGATAGATAGATAGATAGATAGATAGATAGATAGATAGATAGATAGATAGATAGATAGAACAGCCGGTTTGTTAAACTAAAATTTAGCAGTATAATGTGCTAGATAGACAGACAGAAAGAAAGAAAGCTGGAGAAAACAAGCAAAAAAGGGTGTTAAACAGTTCCTGACCAACAGTTCCTGACCAACAGTTTCTGACCACTGAGAAAGATTAAGGAAGGATTACAGACGTAGTTCTAAGCAAAGTGTGCTGTGTAATTGTTTGGCAGAAAGTAATGAAATGTGATAGGACACTCACTACATTAATGATCTTTGTGTACAGTTATAGCTCAGTGGCTTTAGAGAGCTTTATACCACCTGTTCCTCACACAGCTGCAAGCCAGTTCTGCAGTGAAGTGTGTGTGTGTGTGTGTGTGTCACACTTCAGCATAATCACTGCCATTAACAGGTGTGGGTATATAGTAGCAGCTCATTACAAGCCTGTAAAAGCAGCCAAGTTTAACGGTAAATTAGCACCCAATTAACACAGTGCCACTTCTGCCTTCGTTCTGCGCCGTGCCTCGAATACTCACCCCTTGCGAATCTACACACTTTACACAACCGGCTCTGGGTGCATTTATATTTACCCAGACAAATGAGGTGAAATGGTTTTTAATTTCACTCTCACAACACGACATGATAATGCTGTTTGACAGAATTTTAAACCAAGTGTCAAATGTGTTAACATGGAAAAAAGACAGTTCTTTTCATGCTGTAACAGATGTAGCATTAGATCATCACAAACACAGTTTTTAATAGCAGATTAACACCTAATTAGCACTACCACATACCCCGCGTGTGTATACACAGTTGTCTAAACTGTGAGTCCTGCATATGACAAACAGTTACTCTGTGTACTGTATCTAAAAGGAAAAACGAGGAAATTATTCATGTGTTAATGTTATTAATAACTTAAGTTGTTGTTAATAAATAAATAAGTTGTTTATTAATTTTTATCGGAGTTGTATTTCCATCTTCAACACAATTTATATTAATGAATTAACTCATTCTAGTATGTTGCTATTTCCATAGTAACAACTTATACAGCGTATCGTTCTTGGTATTTATATTTCTGCCATTTTATCAGACGCCCTTATCAAGAGCGACTTACAATTTAAAGGGCCTTGTTCAGGGGCCCAGCAGTGGCAGCTTGGTGGACTTGGGATTTGAGCTCACAACTGTCTGATCAGTAGTCCAACACCTTAATCACTAAGTTACCACATCCCACAAAATGACTTTCTTAAGTGTTTTCTGAACAAATTTCTCCTACATTTACATTTACAGCAACACCCTTATCCAGAGTAACTTGCATTTTATCCCTTTTTTTCTTTACAACTGAGCAATTGAAGGTTAAGGGCCTTGCTTAAGGGCCCAGCAATGACAGCTTAGTGGTCCAGGGATTCAAACTCACAACCTTCTGATTAGTAGACTAACATTTTAATCACTAAGCTAGCACAAGGGTGATATGACGAAGTTTTCTATGTGAAAATATTTATTAGCATTTTGGGCGGAGTCTGCAGTGTCAGGGCCTTTAAGCAGTCAGAGTCGCATTTAGCAAGCTGTTTTAAGTTCAGGAAGTTCAAGAGAAAGAGAAAAAGAGAGCCGACTGAGGGAGTAACTGCTGGTATAATGTATATAATTGTCTCATGGACATTCTGCATAATGAAGAGTAACTGTAAATGGATAAAGTGTACAACATAGCATTTTTTGATCAGTAGAACTATCTAGAGTTGTTTAATTCACATGGTGTAAGAAGAAGAGGATGTGCTTCATGTCAAGCCATATCACTCTGTCGTAACCACTTTTTGCTCCATACACCACATTTCCTTTTCCATTCTTATTTTCTGTTCACTCCTGAATGTTTACGGGGAGGAAAAAAACAATCTGAAGTGCAAAACCGAAATTCTAAATCATATTACTATCCAAATAAATCACAGCAAAAGTGCAAATTCATCTTTGTGGCATATTTTGTTAGGATTTCTTTTTTTTTGGCAGTAATATCAAAGCCAGATGAGTGGACTAAGTTCTAGGAGCTTAGATTTTGTAACACAAACCCTAGGTGTTGTTTAATGCAGTAAGACTGTGGCTCTTGAATTAGGTGGAGACTGTTTAAATGCTTTCAGATTTTATACAATGAGTGTTATCATTCATTCTGTGTGTGTGTGTGTGTGCATTTCTCTAAGCTGAAAATGTGAAACTCATATGGATAATCAGATTATTAATATGTATAAGTATTTTATGCCATAATTTCCTTTTATTTTATATCATCTTATACCCAAAGGTAGAAGTACATATTTATTGAGAAATTAAAAAGTTTGCATTGTCAGTTTAATTCTAAAAACTATTTTATTTATTTATTTATTTATTTATTTATTTATTTATTTATTTATTTAAAAAGCCCTCTTGTTCTCTGACCTTAATCAAAGCCAGATAAATGTGCAGACTTATTGGCATGTACCTCTGTTACCCTAAAAGTACAGTGCAGTTTGACAGGATTAGAAAGAAGGATCGGTTATAGTTATTTTTATTTTAGTGAATGGCTTTTCTTTAAAAAAAAAAAAAAAACTTTTACAAAAAATCCATAACCGTGTTTTATCAGTTAAATTTGGCAGGGATTTCCTTTCCGCAACCTTAATAATATTTAAATAGGGTTTCTGTTGCATTAAATTCGTGGCTATTGCATTACCTTTGCACATATGCTCTGGAAATTCAGCAGATGTGTGCGTGCCAAATCTGTAGAACTGACCATCAACACCATAATATGTGTAATTATATAAGGGCAAGAGGGGAAAAAGAGGTGATTGCTATGTATTTTCTATGTATTATTATTATTTCAACATACGTGAGAATTAAAAGTGTGTGTTCACGGTGTGTGTCCTGTCATTTCTGTACAGTACACGTGTTCATAATGACTATGGTCAGGTCAGACAAGACCAGGTCATTTGTGTCGGTCTGATTTTGAGCGAGGTGTGTGCTCTTGCTATGGGCTGTCTACTTCGTTTAAGATTTTGATGAGATAATGTTTGAGGGAGGAGGAGAAGGAGGAGGAGGAAACTCGCTTTACCCTTAGGATCTGCTCTGGTTCTGTCAGTACAAAGTCAATTTATTTGGCATACTGGACTGTGTGTGTTTGTGTGTGTGTGTGTGTGTGAAGAGGGGGGTAGAGAGAGAGGGAGGGAGGGAGAGGAGAGAAAGATAGATAGAGAAAGAGGGAGAGGAGAGAAAGATAGATGGAGAGAGAGAGTGAGAGAGGAGAGAAAGATGTATAGAGAAAGAAGGAGCTGAGAGAAATATAGATGAAGTGGGGGTGGATAGAGAAGGAGGCAGAGAGAGAGAGAGAGAGATAGGGAGAGGAGAGACAGAGAACCATTAGCACTACACCAGTTTACATAAGAACCACACCCACCAACCCACCCACACACACACACACACACACACACACACACAACCCTGCTGTAGGTACCGGGGGTGAGTTCACTTCACCATTTGCATGGCACTGGTATAACTTTCACTAACACCCCCCTTATTTAAGCGCGTTCAGTGATCCAGCTTTTAAAAAAACAGTTCCACATTTCCATGACATAATTATAAGTGGGAATTTCCTCTGGAATAATAACAGTGGGTGGTTTTACAAGATTTTGCCACCCTATTCTAGTGAAATCATTCAGCATCTGTACATAACATATGAATATCATCATAGACAATGTTAAAGATTACATGATTAAGACAACAATAATTCTCAAGCAATGCACAATATTAACCCTAACATTAGCATCTGTGGTGTAGTTTCGTGTTTCTTTTGTTCTTCAACCATTTAATAACATTCTTGTAAATAATGTTAGCACTTTTCTTAAAGTCCCAGTCACACGATGTCGTGGGAGAGCAGCGTGCAATAAAATGTCCAGTAATATCAATGATAGCCATCGTAATGTTTACTAGCTTAACCACTTATACCTCATGCTAATGTGTGCTCTATAGTGTACTCATGTTTTATAACACATTTTATGAAACATACTTCATCAAAATGGCCATAAAATATTTATCTGCCACCAAAAAAAATACCAGTTTCTGATTCTTTCTCATAAAACAATTTGTTTTCCTTGTCACGATAGCTAGCTTAATGTTTTATAGCATTACAGATTAAATCACATGCTAATTCTTTTTGCTAAGCCTGCTCAACTGAACTTGTGTTTTGTTAGCTGTATTTTCTGTGATGTTAGAAAATATTCTGTCAGTAATCAGAGTCTTTGGACTTTAATATGTCATGAAACATGCAAACAGTAGTACACATCACATGCTAATTGTTTTTTGCTAGCATGAAAACATGTTATGACAACGATCATTTCTACGATGTAGCAGTCATGTGACCAAGCTTCCAGGAAAAAAAGTGTTGTGTAAATATCTTAATGTCATGACAATAGCACCCATTACAACATTTTTGTGCTGGAAAGGAGCCAGTACCGCTGGCTGAGAACCTTTTTTTTGTCCACTGGGAAAGTGACATACAGCTCCAGATTAGGCACCAGAGCTTCAATGCATGTATTTTGATGACTGACAGAGAACAGACACGTGCTAGCGGCATGAATTCCACTCCAGCGTGCACCTCTCTGTTCTGTACAGCTCCGGCTCTCTTCGTCCAACAAAGACCCACTCATTGTTTATTGTCTTCAGCGGCCGAAGTGATGAAAGTTTCCCTGCTACGAGTGAAAAGAACCCTTTGTAAGCGTAGCATCACTAATTCCAGACCTGTCAGCGCTTGCTGATATTGTGTCGTTACACTGTAATGAAATCTCTTCTGTACAGTAACAAGTCTGTAATCATCTTGTATTAGAGGCTGTTTTATACATGCTCTAAGGGACATGAATGGAGTGCTGATAAAGACCTGCTTTTCACTGAAAGTTCTGAGAAAATGCATGTGTGGACCACGAGCAGTTGTGTTTAGGCCGGTACAACTCCCAAATAATGATTAGAAATTGCTTCTTCTCTTTTTTTTTCTCTACACAGGAGCTGACGCTCCCTCCGAGCCGAACGTGGTGACTGCCTCCAGCTGGAATGTTTCCAGTGAAGCACAGAAAGGTGAGTATGTCTGCCGTTCTGTATTTGTTTGGATTGTGCCCCCGCCCATCGGTGTGGGCCTGAGGGACACAGATCGCAGGATGTTTTGTCTACAGACTGAGCTCTGTTTTGATCTCTGAAGATGACAGCATTCATACCTGCAGCATGACAGCTAGGAGGCTAAAATTTGAAGGAGACATATTGTATGTCTGACATCACCTTGATTCGTGGTGTGTGTGTGTGTGTGTGTGTGTGGTTTGGGATTTTCCATTTCTTTATAATCAAAATCTGGACCATTTCTTAGCACTGTGTAAACCTTGCAGAGGAAAATGAAAAATGAATCCATACAGGTCACTGATTCGCCGTTTTATTCCTGTTAGTCACTTTAAATCCTTTTGATGCCCTCCACTTTTCCTTATTTTTTAAACTAGAGTCAGTTCTGTTCAATTAAACGAAGGAAATGTGCTCTCTAAACCACTCTGTTAGCTTAATTGCTCTGGAAACCTGGCAGCCTAAAAGAATCTCAAGGCTTTTTCTTAAGGTCACTTACATCAGATTTCTTTTCCCCATCCAAGTTTTGAACTTTTATCTACCATCACTAAGGTGCGGGACTGTCAAGGAAATGTTCTGGTAGTGATCTACAAAATGTTCTCGCTCTCAAAACTGAAATCAAACTCAGAACAGAACAAGGACATAAAGAGTCCATGAGTAATGTTGGGAAAATTGATAGCGAAGTGTTACTGCTTCACAGCTCTGCCGTTTGATGCTGAGCTCAGGGTTTTACCTCAGAGTTTTCATGGAAGTTCTCCCCATGCTTGCATTCTCAAAAGGAAAGGTTCTCTGTAGAACCTGGAATAGTTATATCACTTGCCTCATGTACAGAACCCTGAATTGGTCATTGTGTAGAATCATTTCCAGGGTCCATTGATAAGAGCTCTGTGAAAATCCAAGTTAGATGTTTTTTTAGAATGATTCAGGGTTTCTTTAGGGTTAGGGTCTTTAGGGTACTTTAGTATGGTTCAGGGAATTATTATTATTATTATTATTATTATTATTATTATTATTATTATTTTCAAATTAAGATGCAAAAAATAAAATAAATACATTTATTTAATACATCATGTTCTAAAAAAATTGTATATAATATTGATAACAGCAAATCTCCTTTCTCTTATTAAAGTGTTTCTGTGATTTCCATTTTAATTTTTTCACAAATTGAAGCTACATTTCTATGAGCTACATAGAGATCAAATTCCAAAAATGAATGACCTGACACATTTAAATCATATTTTAATGCATATATTTAAATTATATGACTAATATAAAAGGTTCGTTGCTCTCCAGTGATTCTACACAGAACATTTTTTGGGGAAAAGATTCTATAGGCCAAGTACAAAACCGCAGAGTTGTATATAGAACACCAAGGAACTTCTTTTTTTTAAGTGTCTGGGGTCTCTGGTTTACTCCAACCTTCCAAGAACATAGCAGTTGGTGGATAGTCGAGTCCGAATGTGATGGTTGCATCCAACGTTCACAGGATAGGATCTGGATCCACTGCAACCCTGACCAAGTGGTTACTGAAGATTAATGAGTCAATGTTGAAACAGATGCAGTGTGAAGAAATGATTCACATGTGTGGTGAAGATCATGAAGAGGATGAATAATTGCCTCTCGACTTTTTTGCAGCAGGTTCAGGGTTGCTGTATCAGCTTTTCTTTTTTAAATCCAAAGTGCTGTTGTGAAATAAGTCTGAAATGTGCACAAGTAACAGCCAGTTGACTTTTGTTTGGCTCAGGACTATTAAAATAGTCCAAATGCAGGCGATCCCACCTTACCTGGCAACCCTGAATATGTGAGAAGAGCCAAGGAAGCCTAACGTGAAAGCGTGGTTGAGCAATCTGCAGCATTTCTGTGTTTAATGTTTAAGATTAATGAGTGTAACCTTTTCAGACAGAATTTCTTACATTGCTATCTGCATGTAAACTCTCAGAAAAATTTCTTACTTAAAATCTAAAAGCCCAGTGTTTTTACCTGGTAGACTCCTGCTGTTTATTCCCAGAACAGTGCAAGAGACTGATCTATGAAAGTTTCACCACTCAAATACATATTTGCTGCTGTTTTTAACATCCAGAACTCCATAACAGTGTACACAGCTGTCCAAATATCTCATGACCAACACCTGCAGGTTGCCTGCTCTTTACTCAGACAGAACATGCGTGCCAATACCCGTCACACTTGATGCTGAATTAGCAGGACAGCTCTGAACACAGCAGAAACATGAGCAGAAATGTGCCCTGGAGAAGCATTGACTTGAAGAGATCTCTGTTTACTGTATCCAGCTATTCATGTACAATCTATAGGTTTTAAAGCAAACAGCACACCTTAAGTACTGCAGTATTCCAAACTATATAATCCTAAAGACCCATTAACTTTAATAGCTGCTTTATCCTCTGAACATAAGGTTCAGCCGCAGACCATCAGGGAAGCATAAAGCTTTACACTGAGTGGTGTCTAGTTGCTACATGCATTTTATTTGGACAAAGAGACTATAAAGGCGGGTATGGGAAAGTAATTTAAATTGAAACCTCGGCAATTTCAGGAATTATTAGTTATATGTTGTGATATTTAACACCGTTCCATCACTTCTTGTTAGCCGTGATTTTTGGCGTGAAAATTCTTGTTAATGTCATGCATTAATTTACCACAATTTTTGTTGTAGTAGTGGGCAATGTGTTTAAAGAAAATGGTATATATCATAGTATACTAGTGAATTAGAGCTTAAGACACTTGTGTTTTTGTAATTTAATACACTTCCAGGGCATATATTCAGCTTAAATTCACCCACATTACGTCTTTTGACTTTGTATGAACACCTGATATAAAAAGCCTACACACTTGTGTTATAATGGCAGGTTTTTAAAGAGAAAACTTTCTAAGATAAATAATTTCTGAAGTATTTCCACCCTCAAGGTGAAATTACAGTGTATACAAATAAAGTGAAAACAATCAGAATACTTTTTTTGGGGGGGAGCAAATTTTTAAAAGTTACAATAACCTGGTTGCGATATTAAAGGAGTTGCAGGAATATCTGACAAAAGCTGATTATTTTCTGAATGTCCCATATTCTGGGCCTTTCTCACACAAAAAAAACACCCAAGCTCAAATAAATCACCCTGAAACATGTCAAAATGTTGTATGGTGTGATGAGACTAATTTCAAAAGCTTTAATTATTCCAAAAATGATCTTTGATGCAAAAAAAAGCACATCACTAAAAGAACAGACAGAACTGGGGCTTTTAGGTGAAGGGAATCACGAATAGCTTCAAATGCCCGTCAGTTACTGCTTAATCTACGGGTATCTGATGTTAAGCTGAAGAGTACAAGAATTTTCAGTACAACAGTAACCCAAGGCATACATCCAAATCAACAAAGGAACAGCTTAACCAAAAGAAGATCAATGTTTATGAATGAGAGAGCCAGAGCCCAGACCTGAATCTGTGGAGTGACCTGAAGCACAATCTGATGGATCTGGAATGTGTTTGCAATAAAGAGTAGTAAAACATTGCCAAGTCAAATGTCGAGTCAACATGATAGCCATGTTGACAGATTCTTACCCAAAAACACTGAGTGGTGGAATCAAATCAGAAGGTGCTTCAACAAAGTATTAGTAAAAAAGTGTGCACACTTACACAATCAGGTTATTGTAACTTTATTATTTTTCCCTAAAGTGTTTTAGATTGTTTTTCGCCCAAGTTGTAATTTCACACCGAAGGTGGAAAAAGTTCTGGCATGATTTATCTCGGTTTAATGTTTCTACATCTCAAAAAAACTGCCATCTTAACAGGGGGTATAGACTTGATGGTGTCTTAATTTCAAAATCATCCATAAATGTCCATAAGATTAAAGTTAGGAGATTAGCTAGGCCATGCAAGCATCTTCACCTTCTCTATTCTAAACCAGGATGGAGTTATTTGGGCTGAATGTCTGTGGTAGTTGTCTTGGTGAAATATAGTGGAACCTCGACAAAAAGAAAGCCCTCCATTACGTATTTTCGCCTTAAGAATTGAAATTTTGCAAGAAATTTGCATTGGCATACAAAGCATTTTTGGCATACAAACGAAACGAAATGAACCGAACTCCGGCTAAGTTGTGCATACGCCCGGGAGCCATTCAAAACTTGTTTGCGTCAGTGGAAAGCCAAGCGAAGCCAACCAAAGCGAGTTTACGAATTTTACGATTTTTCTGTCAGTCAGCCCATGATACCAACAAAAGCATGGCTTTGGCATGCACTTTGGCATGCGTTCAAAAGCTACGTTAATTTTTGTGCGTTTTTATTGACAGATTGGTGGTGTGGGTGGTCTGTTCCATTTTTAGCCCAAGCTTGGTGGCACGACTTCCTGTGAGGACCCTTGACATGGAATGCTTGGCTTGGGTCAGTTCTTTGTAAGCAGCCTTACAGTTTATATACGCTTCGTATTGGGAATATTAGTAATATTTTTGGGTGGCTGGAACAGATTATCTGCATTTACGTTATTTCCTGTGGGAAAATTCATTTCGCAATACAAATTTTCGCCTTAAAAACTCGCCTCCAGAAGAAATTAAATTCATATGCCGAGGTTCCACTGTATCAGTCTTCTTCCCCAGATTCACTTTCTTGGCCGATGAGATTAAATTCTCCTTTAATATATCCCAGTACATTTGCTCCATTCATGTTTCCTTCAATAAGGTGTAATGCTCCAGTACTGTTTGCAGAGAAGCAGCCCCATATGATGATGCTTCCATCTCCGTACTTCACTGTGGGTGTGGTGTTTTGGGGGATCATACACACAAAACCTTTCTTTGTCTAAACATGATGAGCTGAGGTATTGCCAAAGAGCTGTTTTTGTTTTGCGTATATTGACTGGTCTGCGTATATCGTGCCAAAAGATTTCCGATTTGTCTAAATGCTTGTATATGTGTGTCTCTGTGCTTCTTTTTAGCAGGGGAGGTTTGTATAGGGTGTAGAAACAGAGCTGATTGTGCTGAAGTTCATTTACTGTTCTAGTTGCTTTCAGGTCATCCTGCAACTCTTTTCTTGTGACACTAGTCTAAGAGCAAATTATACTCATTTGTAGTTTAAAAATTTACATTATAATGTAATTTAAAATGTGCATCATGGTAAAAGTTATATTTTACTGACATGCATTTAAAGTGATATCCAACATATTTGGGTTGCTTATCAAACAAAACAACAAAAATCTACAAATCCCATTACATTCAAATTCTTGCTAATACACAGAAAATATATTAAACAAAATCTAAATAATGCTGAAAATGATACTTTTTTATGCTGCATGTTTAATGCTCACATGTTCTTCTCATTTACGTGTGGGTTCACCAACTTCCCGAAAATATGCCCTTAAATTTTTACTAGGTGCGACTCCTAGGTGGGTCTGAATCAGTGTGTGTTCCTGGTGCACTGCAATGGACTGGAGCCCCAATCCTGGGTTTTGCAGGACAGACGTTTGGTCCACTGTGTCTCTAAGCAGGATTATAACAGTCATGCTGCATGAATTATTATCCTGTTATCTTGGCGTGTGCCAATACATCTGGAGTTACCCGTATGTCAGACTATACTTTTTTTTTTGTATAGCGTGTCTCCAAACGGTTGGGCCTCAGATGTGTTAGAGGGAACTGAAGTTCAGCGCTAATATCCGTTGTTCTGGACAGCAGCATTTGTATGTTGTTATAAGAGAGCTGTTGTTTGAACAAAGGAGATTAAGAGGTGGGGGACAGAGGAGAGATGTGCCTGGAGAGGAAAAAAGCTAATTCCCTTGGCAGCCTCTGACCAGGCAAGTCTGGATAGAGACTGGAGAGAGAGAGAGAGGGCCAAAGAGAAGAAAGGAGGGGGAAGAGAATTATGAGAAGGGAAAATTTGATGATGTCATGGATAATAAGAATGGCGTATTGTAAAGATGGGAGAAAAGATATATCTGTATATATACTTCTCGGGGCAGAGATAACATCTTGTCCAGTTGCGATATTTCAGGTTGATTTTCTCTGGCTTTTGTCTAATTTCCCTTACAGCTTTCTCTTCTCCTTCCTTTATTAAAGAACTAAAGAAATTTCTTTTTTTTAACAGATACTGAACAATGATCATTATGAAAGTGCGTAGTGAGAGAACGCAGTCCCATCACGTATTCCCTTTGCAGGTCTACTTTAACTTTGATTACTGTTTATTTGAAGTAACAGTTAAGCCTGATGTTGGACTAATGTACTTACCTCTGTGGATAACCCATTTCATTAAACTCCCACAGCACAAGCCCTGTTTTTAGATAATGTCATAATAAATCAAAAAGCAACAGATGCTTCGTAACAGTAAAAATACTTCAGCAAATGCTCCTGTCACATGTAGTTTAACCAGTGGTTGGTTTTTTAACAGAGAAAATTAGTTGGAGGAATTTGGCCTCCTCCACAAGGAGAGTAATATTGTGTATGTCGCTGCACAGCTGTGGGCCCCGGGGGCCTCTTACCCTGCCCCTAACCCTAATGGCCTCCGACTCAATATGCTTTTATTAATTTCCTCGTCAAAGTCACATTCCTGACATTTCTGCCCAGTCTGGCTTCATTCTGGAGCAGTGAAATGTCTCCGTAAACGAAGAAAGTCGGCAGAAACCAGGATGATCACAAGCAAGTGTGTTGAAGCAGAACACAATATAAGACAAGGTCCTGAGAATGACATTGTGTTTTCGGCTCGCATGCTGAGAGAGGAATGGGGCTCCTTGAAGTGTGCCATCATAACGCCATCACACAGGAGACAGGAAACCCGGCCGCTAGAGCCTGTTTGAGCAAAGTAAGCAAAACGGGTCGCACAGCTGCGGGAAGTCTCAGGAAACCCCGCCGAGTGCAGGATTAGAGTGCGGAACAACTTGGATTTTCTCGTTTATTGTCAAGTGAATACACAAACATATCCCCAGATTTTTATATAGCAGCTGATTTAAGATTGTTTTTGGCTGTTGGCTGTGAAACCCGTGTTTTTAGTCAGATCTTATTAAACCCCTTGCAGCATTACAGTCAACACATACCTGGCAACCTGTGACCTTATTACCCATCACTACTCATCAGTTGTTTTAGGCTTTCTAATGTTGCTCAATCTTTTTTTTAAAAATGCTTTTAAATGCCAAAAATGTCACGCGCAGAAGCTAACTAGGTCACAAAATGCTACTAGAATAACACAATAATGTACAGTTTGCTAGTTAAGTGCATTAATACAGACATGCTAGGTTCACAGAAGTCTCTAATTGCCAGTAGGTGTTCCTGCTACTGTTTGCCATAGTAATAATTATCAGTGGGTGGAGCCAAAAGCATTCCAAATGATGGTTACTTCCTGCTGAAATGAAACCTTCTGGAGGGAAAGAGTTTCTATTTAAAATTCACCCATGTGTATATATGCATCATATTATTCATCACATGTCATGCATCATATAGTGTGCATCACTGCACCAAATCATTCCATATTTGCATCAGATTACCTTTCCTCAACTCACGTCACTGGACACACCCACATACCCACATTTAATTACAAGTGGTCATTGTACAAGTCACCAGAAATCACCAGCTCACAGTGAAAGTGAATCTCCTGTAGCTTTATCACTGCGAGCTGCTGTGTGTGTGAACATAGCATGAGAGTAATGAATGGATATATGATTATTATCTCTGTGTACAAAGTTTCTAGTACAGCACGTCTTCTTGCAACCTTGAGGAAAAAGTCATCAAATCGTTGGCTGATGTTTCCCATAAGATGTGGTTTTGTGTTCTTTCATTGTACGTGAAAGGTATTCAAGTCTGGCTAGCCTCTTGATTTGTTCTCAATATGTGTAACCTTGAAGTGATGTACGTATAGCAGAGAGTAATACTATGCCATTTCTTTGCGTTATATTTTGCTCAGTTTGGTTAGTGTTACTTGTGTGTCTTTCTGTATGATACAGAAAAGATGGACTTGCTTTTGAATCTGTAATTGTTAGTTAATCTGTTAGTAACTAACTATACGGTCAGTTTGTTATCTGACTAGTTAAAATCATTCAGAACTTTCTGTGTGTTTGGCAGACCAAATCTGCTCATCCGGGACATCTGAGATACTGATTTATTCGATCTCAAGCAACACACAACGCAGCCAAAAAAGAATATATTAAATTATATAATTATTTTGTGGTCAGTGATTTTTTTTTTTTGCACCATCAGAGCAGACTAGAGGTCAGTTTGTGACTAAAACATGAGGAATATATAAACATCAATTGACATCTCAATGTATTTAAGGTTAAATGTGATGCCTCCTGTGGCCTAGCAGCAAGATACCACATTCTCATTGCCATGGCCTGGGTTCGATTACAAGGCAGGAAGCTATCCCAGCCACTGAAGAGTTAAATCCCAGTGCCAGTCCGAAGCTTGGATAAAATGGGAGGGTTGCATCAGGCAGGGCATCAGGTGTAAAAACCTGTGCCAAATCAAAATATGTTGATTAGATGATCCGCTGTGGCAACCCCAAAAAAGGAGCAACAGAAACAGTAACAATAACAACAACTTTTAAGGTTAAATGTGAGAAACAACTTCAAGAGGGTAGTGTGGAGTGATGTGGAACTGAAGTGAGGAGAAAGCTGAAAACTTGTGTTGGAGTTCTGACACACCTCCTAATGAAGAGGTTGTTCAGTAGGCAGGAGACAGGGAGGTGGTGGGTGTGGAAATCTGTGTCACTTCACGTCTCCGTTGGTTATTCATGCGTAGGGTCTAGCAAGATTGGTTTAGGAAGTTTGAAGTTTCCAGTAGATTTCATATAGCATTAGAGGTCATGTCGTCGACTTTGTCAAGGCCGTACCCTGGGATGAGAAAATAATGATTTAACACTACACATTCAACCACAAAATGTCTCGTAAAGGAAACATAGCCAGTTAGCAGTGGTTTGTTACACATGGGAAAAGTTGTGTGTGTCTTACAAGCCAAAAGTGAGGAAGAAAATTAATTGTAAGACCAAGCCTTATTCTTTCCCCTCCTCAGGAAAAAAACAGCTTGTTAAAGATGGGAACGTGTTAGATAATTGCAGCGCTGTACATTTTTATATAGACCTTTGTGATGACATGGGGCATTCTTTTTGTGTTAACTTCAGAGGCACTCTTCAATTACTGCACACCAAAATTATATGTGACTGAGAACTGTTTCCCTTTTACCCTCCACACTATTCACTCTCACTCACTCATCTGTGCCTGTGTTTTTTCCACAGACCACTTCCTCAGGCTTGATGCTCCCATGAACAACATCACCACGTCTCTGGGCCAGACTGCCGAGCTACACTGCCATGTGTCGGGAAACCCGCCTCCCACCGTGCGCTGGCTGAAGAACGACGCTCCGGTGACTCCGGAGGCACGACGCGTTTCCTACAAACAGACTCCATACGGCTCACGTCTGCGCATCCGCAACCTGGACACCACCGACACCGGCTACTTCCAGTGTGTGGCCACCAACAGCTACGGCACCGTCTCTACTACAGGAATCCTCTTCGTGAAATTCGGTACGTTTTTTTGTTTATATGTTTTTCTATAATAATTTTGCGCCAACCTTATTAAAACGTAAGCTATCCACCTTTCACGGTTGATTACGAAATGTTTTCTTTTCTGTTGATTTGTTTCTGTTGGTAATTTTAATGAGGTTATGCATCACTTCTAAGAGCACGATCCATTCCATCATTCTGTCAACAAACAAATATGTGTCAGCACATTTAAAAAAAAAAAAAAAAAGTCAAATCCAGAGAAAGATTTTTGGAGTTGGATAAAGTGAAATGAGGTCAGAACGGTTATTCAGCGCTGTACTGTGCCAGTGCTCCACGCTGGCAGCGTATGTTCATCAGAGGCTCTGTGCGTGGTTTGTTCCTGATCTGCTGTAAAAAAAAAAAAAAAAAAAAAAGTCCTGTTCTTTCTTCTCCAGATCCGCTGCCAACCCCCCAGTCTGGAAAGCCTTCACCGTGAGTCCGTTTTTCTTCTTCTTTACCTTGTACCACATCCAAGCACCTTCATTACTGACCATTAACCACAGCGGTGGAAGAGGAAGAAAGAAAGCACTGCTTAACTTTTAAAAAAAAAATAGAAAGAAATGTTAAATTCCACATTAGATGGCAAATAGTCTAGGGTCAGAAATATGTGTTAATTCAACAGTACACTTAAATAACCTTCATAATATCTTAAAGTAATACTCCAGCATTTTGCTTCTATAGCATATATTTCGCATACACTACTTCAGCTGCATCTGGAGGGCACAAACTTAAAAAAAAAATGTATTTCCGTAAAACCAAACTACAACTTTCTAGCTCAAAACTAACTACTTATGAGATTCTAAGGGAAATATATTTTTGCAAAACACTTTAAGAGATATGATTGATATCTCTTAGATAGATGTTTTCGACACATAAACCTAGAAGTGCCTCAGGTTTCACTCGATCGCACCTTAATACCACAAAACGTTAGGTAACTTGAATGACGCTTTACATTCCTGTGTTTATAAGGTAAATTTTTGTCTGTCTTATTTCGAGTATTCATTATGTTATTGTTACATTTTTGCTGTAGTTTTAAATTTTATATTATATTTATGCTCCTAACCCTTTATACCAGTATACCGGTGTTCCATTCTGCCAAAGAACTGGAAATCGACTTATCAGACATTCAATCAGCATGAAGAAATGTATTACTTTATCAACACATGTCTGAAATAAAATGAGTCAGGACTCTGTTGGCTTTCAGTGTGAGACGTGTTTTTTCCTATGTTGGATAACCTTATACAGAATTTTAGTGAGTTAAGGTAAAATTAAAATTTTAGACCAATCACTTGGTGCATCTCAGAAAGCAGAAATGGGTTCGATATCATTTACTTTGTCAATGTAGAAAAAAAACCTATGTTTTTGTATTTTGGATCTGCTGCTTTCATATGAGTCATTAACCACCACTTTAGAGTGTGACATGACAAAGAAATTTAATGGTGAACATGCACACAACAAAACAGGCGAAAAATTCCATTTTTTTGGACTCTGGGGAAAAGAGTTAAACACGCACTGATGCAGTTCTACAACTGCCCTTAGATTTCCATCATGAGCTGTTTTCTTAAACGGCTTTTTCGATGTGTTCTCGGTATTGTTGCGTTTAAAATTCCTTCCCACATTAGCTACAGATGTAGCAGATAAAGATCGGGATGAAAAAGATCTCTGATGAATTCCTTTAAGATAATGACTCGGCTGCATAAGTGTAAAAATGCCCTTCAAGCTCGCATACGTCTCTGATTTAGCATGTGGATGTCTTCCATTGGTAGGCACAGCCAGCACCTGTTTATGTTTACACCCAGACACATTCCCAGGGTTTAGCTGGATTCGAACGTATGCTTTACGTTATGTGATGTTAATTCAGCACTGTTGAGTTTGTTCTGCGTAGCTCGCAGTCAGTACACAGTTGATTATAGTGCCAGTAATAACCGGCTGTTACTAGGTGGCGGGACAACATATTACAGAGATTTACATTTTAAACAGTTGACTTTAGCCCGTATTCAC
Source organism: Hemibagrus wyckioides (assembly GCF_019097595.1). Classification (NCBI taxonomy): domain Eukaryota; kingdom Metazoa; phylum Chordata; class Actinopteri; order Siluriformes; family Bagridae; genus Hemibagrus; species Hemibagrus wyckioides. Next base: position 8,904,010 of record NC_080720.1, read on the forward strand.
TTAGCAAAGTGTTTGCTTCTGCAAAATCTGTTTCTTTTTTGCTTGTCAAGCCCCACTATGGTGGTGGTGGTGGTGGTGTTTGAGATGGCCACAGGCCAGTGGCAGACATGCCAGCCGCTATTCCACAGGCAGATGTGTCAGGGTGAGACATCTCCGGGTGAATCGACGTATGATGGAGTGACTGAGAAATCTGCGTATGGCACGTGTTACAATTCTAAATCCGTGTCAGTCATTCTCGTACTGTTGTTGTTGCAATCTTGTCAGTGATCACCAGTGAAACCGGAATGTTCACCAATATATCTCTCATCGCTGCAGAAATCTTCCACACTGATGAGTAGTTCATACAGGGACATTTATGTCTAGACGTTGTAAAATACCTGGCCACCCTCCAGCTCACATTAATTTTGATTAAAGCCACGATAACCCCACTTCAATGGGGTGGTGCGTTCACGATTCAGCACACAGGCTTTCCTTTGACCTGTTGGTTATCATTAGTGTCATCATCAAAGTGCACTATCTTGCCAGGGCTCATCAGGAAGAAACCTGCTCTCTTTGCTTTCTTTTTCCCAGGGATGTGTCAGAGCGTCAGTTTTGGTAAAGCGAGAGGCACCTGGTATGGGGTGAGAGAAGAGGGGGCATCACTTATGAAGGTTTTCAAGGCAATAATGAATACATTCCCTGGATGACTCCTTACACGACATTAGAACAGACTTTGTATGAGTAAGAGTGGGGAAGCGGAGGAGCTGGAAAGTATGATAAAGCACAGAAATGCTGATGAGTTGTGAACAGATAATGGCACACCAGTCGAAAAGTTCAGATAAGCTTAGAAGGTGTTTGCGAGGTCTGCAGTCCTCGCAAATCTGGCTTCTTGCCCACTGTAACTGCAGAACAAGATGTCTTCTAGCACTGTCACTCTGGACCAGGTCTTAAAATGGTTTCTTCCTTGTGCTTTGATTTCCATTTGCTTATAAAACATTCTTTACATGAGCTCCTCTGGCTATGTACAAGGCATCCTGTCGTAGTTCTTAAGTTTTGTTTCAATAGAGGGGAGCCCCTGAGCTTCACATCAGAGACCAGCTTTGTTTTTTTCTCAGGCTGTCATCATTTGAGGATGTGAAAAGAGAAGCTGGTCCTAGACTGCAGTACAGATCCAGCTTTCCCTCCCGGCCTCCTGGTGAACCCTCACTACTCAGTTTGCTCACCGCTGAGCCTTATGACAACATGTGTTAAAGAGCGTTATTCATAGTCTTTTAATAAATGCAATATGTTTTTTTGCTCATGCTGCCTTTCACGTTGCCGGCTTTATGGGGGCCACTCGGGGCAGAGGTAATCGAACACCACAGACGAGGAAGGGACCAGGGCCTCCATAAGCGGAACAAAGGATACCGTTGTTCCGGGAACAAATGTCACTCACGAGATGGACATCTGTCTTGTAGGGACACACCTCTGTGCCGTATTAGTAGTACAGTGCGTGTGCAGAAATGATGAGGGAGGTGACAGCTTTGCTAAAATTAACTCTGTTGCTTAGCTGAGGCTTTCTTCCTGTCCTCCTGCCTCTTTAATGAAATGTATGGAGTGAGTGAGAGAGGAGTGATGGCTTGACAATGGGGCCCGTGACTTGTGTAAGACATTTTGCTTCAGCATAAGGCAGGCATTATTCTTGATGCTTACTATGAGTATGCGACATTACACGTCAAGAACGGTTACTGCACAAGCATCAAGTCAGCAATTCATGGTATATCGTGCTAGAATTCCAGAATTTTCTCCAGCGTCCCTTGTTTAAACTTGTAATATTTACGGCATTTGGCAGTTGCCATTATCCAGCGCAACTTATATTTTTATCTAATTTCGCAGTTGAAGGTTAAGGGCCTTGTTCAGGGGCATTTTGTTGATCCTGGGGTTTGAGCTCATAACCTTCTGTTCAGTAGACCAATGCCTTAACCACTGAGATATCATCTTCTGAAAGCACAGACGTGGCAACGTGACATTTTGCTCAGAAACAACCAAAACAATGATGGCGGCTTAACAGCTTAAGAAATTAGGAGTGTAATTTTAGTTATAACTCACTATGTTTATTGAACATTTCCGTTCAATTTCTAGCACTGATCACATGATAAATAGCATATTTTATCTTTCTACCTGAAGGATGTTTAGATGTTGTGTGCACTTACAAAAAAGCAACACATTTCCAAGCCTGAAGAGAAAAACAGCTTTAAATTGGACCTTAAAATTGCTCTAATTGCCTTATGACATAAATCCAGTATATAAGTTACAGCCTCTTTGCAGCATATTAACACATCAACCTGTAAAATGTTAGCATCCTTGCTTGCTAATTAGCTAACAACACGCTAATAACCCAGTCATGAAATGTGCTTGTCCTGGCCACCCGGGCTACTGATGTGTCCACCCCTGTATACACGTAGTTCAGTAGACACCTTTGAACATTTTATGTTCAGTAGTTAAAGTTGATGGTTAATGCGGTAGTTTATTGTGGAACAGAACAGACTGTGCAAGACTCTTAGCAAGTCCCCTGCCGATTTCTTTTCTTTCCATTTTATTCGCTCCCCTGTAGCTCTCACAGACGTTTTGCATCACAAGCCCTTAATTTACAGGGTTGTGCAAGATATCTCAGTCATATCTCAGTCTGCCATCACAAACCACTCCAAGAATAAACTCCATTCATGTACAGAGCAGCACTTATTAATATTAGGAGACGAGAGCCGGGAAGAAAAGTCATAGTTCTCCTTATCAAAATATAATCAGTTTAATGTAAACAGACATGATTTCTGCGCTGACGTTTTCCTCTAAAGGAGCAGATTAATGTACACAGCGTTAGGCCGTGCTGCTGGTTTCTACTGAAGCGTTTCAGTGGGGGCTTCTTTAGCGCCAGGCTCTTGAAAAGCACACAAGCCCCCGTCTCTACCACATTGTTTATAGCATCCCGTTTTTCTGGCCGCTTGAAAAGATTAATATTACCATCACTGCTCTGTCAGGACTGTTTGACTTTCCTTAGTCTGGCTTGAGAGGGAACCTTTTCTCTCAGCACCGAAGGAGAAAAAAAAATTAACCGGAGGAAAAAGGAGTTTCTTTTCTCCCTCTCCTCTCCTCTCCTCTCCTCTCCTCTCCTCTCCTCTCCTCTCCTCTCCTCTCCTCTCCTCTCCTCTCCTCTCCTCTCCTCTCCTCTCCTCTCCTTTCCTCTCCAGCTGAACTATGGAGAGAACAAAGATGTTAACGAAGTCCAGACCACCTTCGCTCCTTCAAGGCCAAGACGGGAAAAGCACGGTTGCTGGATCCCAGAAGCCTCGGCGCATTCTGAAAGAGCACATCCTAATGGGGCCCTCTGCCCTGCTTTTAACTAACGACTTCCATTAGGCTTCTCAGAGGTATTCAGGCGAGAGTTAGAGTCGCTGTTTAGCAAGGATTCAGCAGCACCTTTTATCCACTTACAGCCATCGACATCCATTAAGCAGCCTGAAATTCCGTTTCTAAACACTGAGGTTCTCTGTCAGTTTTTTTAATGGTTTTAGTGGTAGTTAAAATATTCCAAATGATACTGGCATGACATTTGTTGCCACTGACTTAATTATACAGTCGTTAAAATAAGTTAGCGGTGGTTTGAAAGGCATGCTCAGTCGTCATTTTGATTTATGAGGCTCATAAGACCAGAGATATTTTTCCTGTGGAACCAGGTTCCCTTAAGATTTAGGAAACTCCAGACTTATTTTGTCTAATGGGTTAAATTAGTCTTTGAGTCTTTTATGCTTCGCTGACATTTCACCTGTTCATCGCAGCGTATACCGAAAACATTTTTTATCACCTTTTACTGCCAAACATTAATTCCATAGCCAATTAAGTTACATACAATTGTATTTCCTTTTTTAAGTGCTAACGCTTTTTTTGATCAGCTATAAATGCATGGCTTTCTTTTATGAATGTATTCATGCACATCGCTGCAAAAGTCGCACACATCCTCAGAAAAAAAACACATAGAAAAACAGTGACAGACAAAAACAGTCTCTGCCTTGTTAAGGCTCTCTTTTAACGTAGTGTTGATTGACTGAAGATTGAAGTCACATGGGACTTGCACTTTGGCCTGGTCTGGTCTGCTGTGTGAAACTTGATCCACCCCAGTGAGAATGGGTCATCGCGGACCCCTAAACATCCATCTGACACTACCCATTACCTTTTACCATCAACCCCTTTACCCTCATTTCATCAGCAAATTAGTTGGTATGCAACTGAGTTTTGCTTTTTTAAAACAATGTCTAATGTTCCCCCCTGACAGAGCTCTCTTTAAACCATATGAACATCTGTTAGTTACAATAGCTCACATAAAAACCTGCACTTGAATTTGGAAAAAGATACACTTTTTTTTTTTATCTCGAGGCTTTGTATGAAAAATGTGTTTGGCTTGTTTTATATGATATAGGTTTATCATGTAGACTGTGCAACAGTTTGCAGTTCTCCTCAGAACAATGAGAGAGCCAATCTAAATAGCCTAAATATCTCAAATATTCCCCCTGTGGTGAGTTTGAGGTACACCTACCCTCATTGACCAATTATCGACAATTGCTGACCAGAGACCGACATGTTACTCTGCACAATCTCTCATTCTCAATTTAACCACATCCTTCACTGGAAATGGCCCACTTTGCCATCACTGTTGAGGAGATATTATTTGGGTGGTGATTCATACTCGGCTCAACAGTTACATCAACATGATAATGACGTGTGCATTGCATTTCCCACAGTACTGAATAATAGGTCCACCTAAATGCCACTGCTTGGTTAAGAGTAGTCTGTCAACTAAAAACCTTGATGGCTTAATGAAGGCGATTAATACAAACTACACTAAAAAAAAAAGTTGACATAATCACTAAGGGATTGGGATAAATGAGCGTAGTGAGAAAATACATACATCAGAATTCAGACTTCATGACGGATGTTCAGAAGTTCTTTGATGTTAGACATGGCAACCTCGGAGTCATGAGCTACAAACAAGTGATTTGTGTAATCTGAATGGTAGACACAGACAAATTATTTGCATAACCTATATGACTTACATTTATGGCATTTGATGGACACCCTTATCCAGAGTCATTCATCTAATTTTTTTTCAACTAAGCAATTGAGGGTTAAGGGCCTTCCATAGGGGACCAGAAGTGGCAGCTTGGTGGTCCTGGGATTCAAACTCACAACCTTCCAATCAGTATCCGAACACCTTAACCACTAAGCTACTTCTAAGTCACCAGATTAAGTGCATGCCTACATAGTGCTCTAACATGGTAGGTGTGTTTCATAAAGAGAAGGAAAGAATACAAAAGTGCTTGAATACTCATATATGCTGGTATAATACACTCCAGCATACCAGTCCCTATGTCATTTCTGTAGTAGGAATGGTCCAGCACATGCCTCAATGGTAACTGAGTTGGACTGACATTAACAACACATGCTAGAATTAGTACATTTTCAGTGCAGGTCACCTACATGGTAGCTGAAGGGGTTTGTCCTTTCAACTGTGCCATATTTGTTGCAAATTTCCTCTCGTCTTCTTCCAGCATGTCGTCCAGCACAGGTGCTGCATTGTCTAAACTCAAGGCCTTCATGTGACCTGCTATTAAACCCATGGGAGAGAAGTAAAAAAGGTCTGTATAGCGGTAACTCGTTTGGTTGGAGTCCTAATGAATGACCCCACTGTTACCCCCAGTGTCCGCATCCCGTGAGAAAGAACAACAAAACGAAAGAAACCTCCACTCTTATGTATTATTTTACTTCTCATGTATACTCCATCCATGACGTGCTCTGTTCTTTCCCCATTATTTGTGATTAGTGAAGTATCCCTTCACTTGATTGTAGTAAATGGAGTAGGGATTCTTAAAAGCATCAGTCTTGCCTTCTGTCTTTTTCGATATATACCAGAACTTAGCGGTGAGTAAAAAAACAACAGTCTTCATTCAACAGTTCAAATGCACATAGACAAACAAGCAAAGACTGATGTCCAGACTCTTAGACGATGTGTAAGTCCCTTAGTAAACCCAGTCTGTCCCTAGTGAGTAGGCCTGTACTGCTCCTTCGCTGCTCCCCTCCTCCTCTTCGAATTCATCTCCTCCTTGAGTTTTTCCATGAACAAAGTCTGGCTGCCAAACCCTGCTGATATTTTTCCATTTAGGCCACAGTGGGCACACGATTCAAGCTGTAAACATGAATGAAAGGACTGAAATGCTCTCCTTCTGCCACTTTCATCACGGAGGGGATATGTTATATCTTATTCACATTGCTTTCGTAGAGGCAAGGGGCCCATAAATCTACTTTTTATTGGGAGAACATGAACTCCATTCGCTCAAATGGATCCATACAAATGCAAGCCTGGTCTGAATTTTTACAGTTTTTGGACATCGTGGCTTTTTTATATAGAGCACAGCACACAGTTTTCTTCTCTATATGACAATAGATATTATTTGCCTTGTTGGTACTCAAAAAAAAGGAACCAGAGTTTGCTAGCAGGAGGACAGGAGGAGAAGCTAATATATTGGGATACTCCGTGACTTCCCAGTGTTTTCTTACCTCTTGACATCAGCCTGAAATAAGACCTAATTTTTCAAAGGTTCCCCCATTTCTGTCAGGAATTGTTGGCTACGTCGAACAAGCAAACTCTTGTCCTTAAAGTATTCGTCTTTGGATTCTAATCTATAGGCTTTTCACTTAAATCACGAGGGAGAACATCACTCACCTGCATTGCACGTATGAAAACATGATGGAAAGTTCTCCCGCAGAGAGGATTTGTACTGTGCATCACTTTATAATTATGTGAATTATGTAGTCATGTAGTCAGTTAGGTTGTGGTTTGCCAGTTGAGCTTGGGTCAGCGGGGATTACTGTGTGAACTCCGGGGCCTTCCTTTGGCAGCTGAAACTAGACAGTTACCAAAAACAAAGAATCACACAGCCAAATAATATCAATGTCAGAATTCAGTTTAATCCACACTCACACTCATAAAATCTTTGGAATGTGTACTTGGTACACACACACACACACACAGATGCACTTCCAGCATTTCCAAGCCTTGCTCTCACACCTCAGTTTGCCAGATCTGTTTGTTGTGAAGGAGACATAAACACTGAGGGTCAGTTAGTAGAAAACAGACCAGACCTGTCTCGCCCTCTTCACACTCCTAATGGCCCAGAGGAGCTTGATCCTGACACTTTGTTTAGTAAATTGCTCCTTCAGCAAACACTCATATAAACAGATTTAAACACGTTGAACGTGTGTGTTAAAAAGACTGAAAAATCGCAGACAGTTAGCTGAAGAACTGAGCCTGCTGTCTCATCTGTTACTCACAGTGGGTGTCATGTGATGTAGTCCATCCCTGATGGATGGAGGAGCGATGGGATTGAGGCTCTGTGTGCTTCCTGGAAGATAATCGTATGTGTTCCAGCATGGCAAGGAAAAAGTTTAATGAGGATTAATAACCCTGGAGCCTTCTCCAGTAATGTCTGGCATTTTTACAGTGATCGTATTCATAGCTTTAATCATATTCATTTTTACTTATAATAGACTTTTTTAATGGGCAGAATTTGGATTTACATCTTTTGCCAGGCTCCATCTCTCTCTACCCCTCTCTCTGCCTCTCTCTCTCTCTCTCTCTCTCTATCTCTGTCTGTCTGTCTGTCTCTCTCTCTCTTTCTGTCTGTCTCTTTCTCCCTTTCTCTCTCTATCTCTCTCTCCCTTTCTCTCTCTATCTCTCTCTGTCTGTCTGTCTCTCTCTCTCTGTCTCTCTCTCTCTTTCTGTCTGTCTCTTTCTCCCTTTCTCTCTCTATCTCTCTCTCACTTTCTCTCTCTATCTCGCTCTGTCTGTCTGTCTCTTGCTGGCTGTCTCTCTCTCTCTGTCTCTCTCTCTCTCTGTCTGTCTGTGTGTCTCGCTCTCTGTCTGTCTGTCTGTCTGTCTCTTGTCTCTCTCTCTCTCTCTCTCTCTCTCTCTCATTTTATGTCTCTCTATCTCTCTCTTGCTCTGTCTGTCTTTCTCTCTGTCTCTCTGTCTGTCTGTCCTTCTCTCTGTCTTTCTTGTGCTCTCTCACTTTCTCTCTCTCTCTCTCTCTCTCTCTCTCTCTCTCTCTCTCTCTCTCTCTCTCTCTCTCTCTCTCTCTCTCTCTCTTTCTCTCTCTCTCTTTCTCTCTTTCCCTCTCTCTCTGTCTGTCTCTCTGGAGAACCCAGGGTTATGGGGTTGAGTCCTGGTGCACTCCTAATAGAGGCTGCTATTGTGTTAGTGTAACATAAGAACTCTTCCCTCTCATTCTTCATCGTGTCTAATGAGAGTCCCTCAGTGGCTGTGTGTCCCTCCTGCTCGGGCCACGGTCAAAGACCACAGAACCCGAAAAGCAAGGACAAACCAGACACAATAGCATGATACCACACACCACACACTCAAGTCAAATATCGAGACAATATCAGCCTCATGAATGGACTCTTGTCTTCTTGTAGCATTCTAAAATCTGACATATATTACCAGATCATCAAAATGACAAAAAGGCCTTAAGAACTGCCTAAAAAATACTTTATTAGTCTCTCTTTGCACTGAAGCAGAAGCTAGAGCTCGGCGTATTGGGATATATTTCTAGAAAAAAAGAGAATGTGTATATTCACATTAATAATCTGGAGTGTGCAATGTTATTAATGATGTGGTCTTACAGTACCTACATAAACTTGTGGATTTTTGGGGTCGGAAACATGTTGTACACTTTGGGGGTATATGGTCTGATGGTAAATGGGCATATAAATTTTACATTTGGATGAGCTGAAAACCACTAATTACAGGGCTCTACGTAGATGAAAAGTAGACGCTACAGTTGTAGCCTGACGAGAACTTATTTATCATTTTGTGTCCAGTTTCCCTTTGCTATGCCTTAAAATACTTTGAAGGAAAAAAGAATGAAAGAAATTGCTATCATGCAGTTTATGAAGGCAGGATCTAGTTAGTAATCGCATTTATGAGCATGAGGGCCAACACTTACTAATGAAACTGGCTTTTGAGTTGAGATTGTTGTTGAGTTTTATTGCTAGTGACCTTCTGGTTCACAAAATATATCTACTGTAATATCCTGATTCATACTTTATAGATTAGAGTTTGTAGATTGGCAAAGTATCTACCTAACGTTAGCTTGCTTTGCTGATAACATCAGCTAGAATATTAGCAAGGGAAAGTAGTAAATCAGTAAGAAATAAAACACAGCATGGCCTGCCGTTATAGGAAGACACAAACAGGAGATGTATAAGTAGCCTGGGGTTGATGGTGCACCAGTAACGGGAAACTCCAACAATTTGTCAACAAACAATTTTTATTTATTAAAGAGCACCATGCTTTTATCTGTCTGTAATTATGGCATACTTGCTAAACAAACTTCTCATGTTTGCGTGTGCAATCTTGTGTCAGTATTATATTATATTATATTATATTATATTATATTATATTATATTATATTATATTATATTATATTATATTATATTATATTATATTATATTATATTATATTATATTATATTATATTTCACTCACATTTTTTCGTCAAACCTGTCCGAATTCTGCACCAAAAATCTTTCCTCTGAAACCCTGTATCAGTCTTTCTCTACTATAACAATGTCTGAAAATTATATTTATATTATATATTTATATATATCTAATTATATTTTTAGATTGGAGGGCTTCTGCTTAAATATCAACAAGACGAATCCATTATTTCCACTGTTTAGAGGCACACACACACACACACACCATGTTCAGGTACACAGAATCACAAAAGAGAGATGTTAACCTCATGTAATCTAATGCTTGAACTGTGCTATGACATAGGAATGTGCTCTGTATCTATAATATATCTATAATAACTATTCATTGTATTGCTAAATGTACAGTATGTGGACACCTGTCCATCTCACTCATGTGTTTGTTGAACATCAGCTTCCTAATTTAGTCTACCTGTCTAGTCTGTTATAGTAAGCTCCACTTTTCTGGCAAGGCTTTCTGTTAGATTCTGGAGCATAACTGTGGGGATTTGCTTAATCAGCCACGAGAGCATTAGTGAGGTCAGGCCCTGATGTCGGGTGTGGAGGCCTGGGTTGGTCCAGTTCATCCCAAAAGTGTTCAGTGGGATTGAGTTCAAGATGCTGTCCGGGCCACTCTAGAGAATTCTGTGCTTCCAACTTTTGTGCGAATGTTTGGAGAAGATCCTCCCTGGAGTGATGGTCAGGTGTCTGATCAGATCAGTTTGATTTGATACAAATGCATAATCGTGACTTTGTCATGTTTAGGCTTCAAAAAGCCCGGTGGTCTCAGACATGTGCGTGACCACGCTCATTACTCCAAGCCGTGCGCTCTCTCGCTCACACACCAGCATATTTGCATGTGAGTGTGCAAATGCTTCTGCTTTTTTATTTGAACGCAGTCCAACTTTTTCCACTCCTTCCTTTTATGTTGAAAATTACATTGTCCTCCTATCTCTGTAAATCAAAGCAACTCTTCTGTATTTAGTGCGAGCACAGATGTGCAACAGTGTGACATCATGGAGGAAGCGGCATGTGGCATGTCACTGTGAAGCAACACCATGATTCCTCACACACTTTTTTCTTTTTTTTTTCCAAACACAGGCAACCTCCTGTACACATGGTCCCAATTACAGCCCAGCATTCTCTCTCTCTTTTATACAAGGATACACAATATCTCTTACACTTTTATACTCATCACATGCCCATGTGATTTTTGAAATCTGAAATATGTTCAGGATATTTTGTGTGTGTGTGTGTGTGAGAGAGAGAGAGAGAGAGAGAGAGAGAGCGAGAGAGAGAGAGAGTCACTTTTGCAATATGGGAATATTTGCTGCCCTCTAGTGTTTAATATTTAAAATGCTTATTATTTAGTATTGGCCTTGTTTCAGTTATTTTCTCAAGGAAACTTTTTTTGAAATGAACCTAAACCTTATTTACCAGTGAGTGTTAAGGTTTTGAAAACCATACTTGTCTCTGGATTGCTTCATCTGATCAGGCCAATAACTATAAAAACACAATCATTAACATATCCACTTTAATAATGATGGCATGTGCTTTCCACCGCTGTGGCTAAATACAAAAAAAAAAAATCACAGACCCCCCTGACAGAGCTCATTTTGAGAACCACTGGAAAAGATCACCGCATGTGTTCCTCATGTTCTGTCCATCCTGCTTCATGAACTGAATGTGGAATCTGTCTTGTTTAATATTTCAGAGAGGACTTTGATGAGGAAGGCTTCTGCCAGCCGTACAGAGGAATCGCCTGTGCTCGCTTCATCGGGAACCGGAGTATCTTCGTTGACTCTCTGCAAATGCAAGGAGAGATCGAAACTCAAATAACCGGTACAGCTTTATATTACACACCTTCCAGTGACCGTCCAGAGCGCTGGCATTATAATTCTAAAGAGTTCTCTTTAAAAACAAGAATGTATTGGTTTCGATCACACTGATCTCTGTGGAAATACCACGCTCTCTTTAGTGTCGTTTTTCATTTCGACTCAAACCATCTGCATGGAAATTCGTTAGGAATGTAATCTCGCACGTAAGGAGGAAATATCTGGCTGCCACAAACACAGTGGAATTGCCAGATTAGCTCAGCTCCATCTGTAACATTTCATTAGTGTTTGTGCAGATGCAGTTTCAGAAAAGTGACAGCGTTAGAACCAGCGCCAGGACTTTCTCTCTCTCTCTCTTTCTCTCTCTCTCTCTCTCTCTCTCTCTCTCTCTCTTTCTCTCTCTCTCTCTCTCTCTCTCTTTTTCTCTCTCTCTCTCTCTCTCTCTCTCTCTCTCTCACTCTGCCTCTCTCCGTGTTTAATGGCTTTATGGACGCATTTCAAGGACATTCCTGTCTGTTAGAAAATGTGTTCCCACAGTTCTTAAGGCTCATCTCTGTATATTGGTATTTTGGTCTCCTCATCATTGTCCATAAGAAATAAAGCACTTTAGGAACCAGACTGACCTGAGACTTGGCTTTTTCCCATGGATTAATGTGACCAGTGTGAGTCTTCTGGAGGCCAGGGTGCTAAATCACAGCGTAATGTACACATGGACTAGACTTCAGCGCTAACCTGGCTTCTGTCAAATTGTTGCTGAGAGCATATTTAAGCCAAGCCAGCATCTTAAGCCCTTCAAGTGTGTATGCATGAGACACACTGTGTAGCAAATTAATCTCTGGAGTATGAGAAGCACTCAGTGCTCTTTTCTCTCCCCTTCTTTTCCAGCTGCCTTCACCATGATTGGCACATCCAACCACCTATCAGATCGCTGCTCTCAGTTTGCCATCCCCTCGCTCTGCCACTTCGCCTTCCCCACATGTGACCGAAGCACTGGCATTGATAAACCACGAGACTTGTGCAAAGACGAGTGTGAGATCTTAGAGAACGACTTGTGTAAGACGGAGTACATCATCGCCCGCTCCAACCCCATCATCCTCAAACGACTCAAACTGCCCAACTGTGAGGACCTTGCCGCATCAGACAGCCCCGAGGCTGCCAACTGCATGAGGATAGGCATCCCTATGGGCGAGTCTATCAACAAAAGTAAGCATGGCTTTTCAGCCCATGAGTGATTTAAGTTAAATCGAGCCCATCTAACCTGCTATTTCCTTTCTGACACAGATCACAAGTGCTTCAACAGCACCGGCTCGGATTATCGGGGCACGGCCAGCATGACGAGATCAGGCCGCCAGTGCCAGCCGTGGAACTCGCAGTATCCGCACAGCCACACCTACCTCCCTGTACGCTACCCAGAGCTAAACGGTGGTCACTCATACTGCCGTAACCCAGGAAACAAGCAGGAGGCACCGTGGTGCTTCACTCTGGATGAGAGCGTTCGCATGGAGCTGTGTGACATCCCTGCATGTGGTGAGGAACAATAATCACCCTCACTGCACTCATAACACTGCTGAGATTCTAGACACGAGTTCACTGCCATACAGGCACCAAGCGAGGAACATGTCCTACAGGGACCAAAGTTCCGGATATATGACCAAGAATTGGTATAATTCTTCAATATATCTTGAATAATTAGTATTCCCAGAACATAATTTGATCTTTGATTAATTATGAAATACATACAGTTTACTTATAGACAGAGTGGAGTAACAGTTTCTCTGTAAGTCTTGACCGAATGAATTGAACTACATAGCTTTAACTGTATAGAGTTTTAGTGCTTTAACTAGAAGTACATTTCTAAATTTATTTTCCAGTAGCATATATATGATAGAACGATTCATGATCGATGTATTTTGTGGTGCTCAGACCCGGAGAAGCGTGGCGGCAGCAGTATAGAGATCCTCTACATCCTGGTCCCCAGTGTTGCCATCCCTCTAGCCATCGCCTTGCTCTTCTTTTTCATCTGCGTGTGCCGGAATAACCAGAAAGCCTCACGTCCACCCACCCAGCGCCAACCCAAACCTGTACGCGGCCAGAACGTGGAGATGTCCATGCTGCCTGCATATAAGCCCAAGGTGAGAAAAACAGTCATGAAAAACACTGAAACATGGCAGCAAACTCAATGTGTCTCATAGATACCTATAGTAGCTCATCAGTGTATTCATAGTATTTAGTGCATATTTTATTTGGTCTATATTGTTAGAACAAGTTGAAAGGTCATTTGGAAAGGTCTCAGATTTTCTCAAGTTAGGGAACACAAGCTGAATGACTAAAATTATGCTTTAAAAAGACAAACTGAATTTTCTAAATGTAAATGAACTGTGATAATTTAATGATACTTTAAAACATTTCTTAGGCATACAGTGAGTAGCATGATATAGGTTTCTTTACTGTCTGAGTACAATAGTAGTGTTATGATTTTTCAGGGGTTTTTGTTTATGATTTTTCTGTTTTGTTGAAAGTATGAAACGTCCAATTATGTTTGTTTAACGAGTACCAAATGAAGTTACTTAGCACTGAAAACGAAGAGAGAATTTTTTACAACATCCATTCGTGATTTGCTTTAGTGTATAGTGACATCATTTATTATAATATTAATTTTATATAGTCATCTTGCCCAGCAAATTCATGTGTTTGCAGATGATTCTTGCTTTCTTTTGCAAGTTGTCTTATTGCTCAAGTTAGTTCAGTTAACCTCAAACCGTAGCATTTAATCGATTTAAAGTTAAAATAAGGACACAAGTAGTTGAAAGTGGAAGCTGCTAGCCACTAGAGGGTGTTGGAAGCATTATTTTTCACTTCTTTTACTGTCATGTTGTCCACCATCTTGTGAATAGTCTATACTTTTTGCCACTACAAATGATTAATTCTTGTAAAGAACAAATATTCTAAAGCCTTATCTAATAACATAAAAAAGTACTGGACATTACAGAGTCTGGAGCCTTACACATCAGTCTTAGCCAAGAGTTTTGTTACAATTGAGTAAAGAGAGAGCTTTTGAATTCGTAACTGCGCACTGGGGAAATAAAGTTTTATGATCGCTCTACAAGCTATTGACCCAAATCCATACACGCACTCAACCCTTCAATTGTCTCTAGTTCTTCCATGAACACTCTGCTTCAGTCTCTGCTATATGAAACATAACAAGTCCCAGATGTATTGTAGTGTACTTAATGCACTCTCATGCAGACCCAGCTGCAGGTCAAAGTTCACGACAGGGGTCATGTAGAGGACATTGTTCACAATGCAACGCTAATATTTAATATGAGAAGATCAGGGATGAGATGTAGTTGCCACATGGAGACTTGGTCCTAAAGTGAACCAGCTGCCCCTTATGTAATAGGCATGGATTTGTTCCCTATGGGTAGAATTTCGTTTAACCTCCGAAGACTAGTGAAGCCATCATTAACTGTCTCCTGTACTGACAATCAGTACGTCTACTGACATTAAACTATGAGCAATATGGAGCGTTTAAGTAAGGAATAAAACATGAGGTGCAGTTTAAAGAAAATAATCAATGACAGGATGCAGAGCAGCGAGGCCAATTTAAAGGTTATTTTCCAATTTCCCAAAGGATATTTTTACACTTAAAAGAATGGAAAAAAGGTAAAAGAATAAAAGAAAAGCACAAATAAAATACAATAAAGTGAAAATGGAACATATAGGGAAAATATGTTGGAAGACTACAATAGAAGAGATAAGATAAAATAAGAGAAGATTTTTTTCATTCGGAAGAAAATTCTTTTGCCAGAGACTGCTTCAGATTACAAGATAAATAAATATAGATGAAATATTCTATATATACAAAATGTGTACAAACAACAGGGTGCTAGGGAACTAAGAACATACTGCACATGATATTATATTAAAGCACATATATGTAAAATATATCAGAAATAGAGATGGTAGTATCTGAATACAGTTATTTGATCTAAATATGGGCCAGAGGTGTGCATGGAATCCTTTTATACACCAATAATTTTCCCAAACGATAACATTTAATCAGTTTTATCTACACTTCATGTGGAAAGGCCACAAAATAAAGCTGTTATCAGTTGTGTTCTAGCGACTTTGTTTACTCTCTTGAAAGTCAAATAAAGAATGTTAAAAAATGTGGCTTGTTATGCTACCGAGAAAGCAGCTCTCTTGTGACGAAGCACACTGACACTGTAGACTCCTTCCTTAAATGGATATATATATACTTAAAGAGAATGTAAACACATATTGTATAAGTTTTTCTTTTAATCTGTTTAGCTTTATTACCAGTTCATATGCAGCATCTACATACAAGGAGTAGCGGGGCAGTAGTGATTTAATGGTTAGGGTGTTGGACTACTGATCGGAAGGTTGTGAGTTAGAATTCCAGGACCACCAAGCTGTCACTGCTGGGCTCCTGAGCAAGGCCCTTAATCCTCAACTGCTCAGTTTGAATAAAATTAGATAAAACGTAAGACACTCTGGATAAGGGTGTCTCCCAAATGGCTGGAATGTTAGATAGAGAGCATTAATATAAACCTGTGATTTCTCTTGTATCTGGCACTATTATCAGAGCTGCTGTTATAGAAAATCAATCACCTTCTGAGCAGTAAGTCATAATTCAACAGTACTGCTGTAATAATGTATTTCTGTATATGAGTTTGGGGATCTGGTATCTTAGTGGTTAAGTTGTTGGGCTACTGATCAGAAGGCTGTGAGTTCTAATCCCAGGTCCACCAAACAGCCACTGCTGTGCCCCTGAGCAAGGCCCTTAATCCTTAACCACTCAGTTGTATACAGTGAGTTAAATTGTATAAAGGTTAAAGGTGTCTATCAAATGCTGTAAATGTATATGATACAGTACATACCATAGCGTTTCATACTAAGATGTCCTTATATGTGTAATACAGCAGTGAATCTTGGTTGCATGTGTGAAAGAAGATGGCAGTGAATCGCACTCTATATTTCAGACACATTCTTCTTCTTTCAGTTGGAGGATTGATGCCATGGCCATGAATTATTGAGCATAGTAACAAAAGCTAGCATAAATCCTTTATCATAATCATAATGGAATATTAATCTGTCAGCAGACTGTTTACAACAGCTATAAAATAATGCTTGCAGATGGAAGACTTTGATGTGGGACATCTGTTCAGATAATTTAGCACTCCCTTTAGTTTCTGTTAAAGTCTACAGAGCAGGTCAGAGGTCAGCATCAGAGGTCAGAGGGTAAACTCATCCAGGCTTCAGAGAGAGGCATCAAAGCAAAGAAAAAAATATAGATAAATGATAAAAGATATTCTGTACTTCTTCTGTTGGAATGATTTAGCTTTATGGTCAAAGAGTAAAAGTTTTTATCTCATTTTTATATCATCAAAGAAATACATTTAAGTAAAGCAACAAGAAAGAATGGTTTATAATCAGACTGATGGTTCATTTGGTAGAACAAAACATAGACTTGCCTAAATCAGAATTTGCTAAACCAAAAAACTAACCATTTAACCCATCACTTTAATCCATTTTCCCAATTCATTTAATAATAACATGTACATAACACGTGTACATGTGAGTATGATAGACAATTTCAAGAAAAACTTTCTTATTCTTGCTGTTCATTAGATTATGTGTTTATAGGTTTAGGTTATACATTTGATTCACTAATTCACCGAGGCTTCATCCCAGCTTGTGAAGCATGGTGGAGGTTGCATCATAGTTCAATTCTGCTTTGCTGCTACACGGCTTTGGACGGCTTGCAATCATTTAGGGAAACAATAAACACAAAGCTATATTATTTACTCTAAGTATATTAAGAAACATCCCAGGAGTATGCCAGAGTAGCAGTCTATTACCTGACACTAGAGAGACATTGGATGCTATGACAAAATTCAACTAGTTGTGTATAAATAAAATCAACATGCATTGTCAGTGAAATTTTACCATAAACACATCTTCCTCTCTCTCTTCCTTTAGACTAAAGCCAAAGAGCTGCCTCTGTCAGCAGTACGTTTCATGGAGGAGCTGGGTGAGTGCACCTTTGGTAAAATCTACAAAGGTCACCTGTACCTGCCGGGTATGGAGCATGCTCAGCTTGTGGCCATCAAGACTCTGAAGGATTTCTCCAGCCCACAGCAATGGAACGAATTCCAGCAAGAGGCTTCTGTCCTGGCTGAGCTCCACCATCCCAATGTTGTGTGTCTCCTGGGTGTGGTGACACAGGAGCAGCCTGTGTGCATGCTCTTCGAGTTCTTGCCACTCGGAGATCTCCATGAGTTCCTGGTCATGCGCTCGCCACACTCTGACGTCGGCTGCAGCAGTGATGAGGACGGCACGGTTAAGTCCAGCCTGGACCATGGAGACTTCCTTCATGTTGCAATGCAGGTTGCAGCTGGCATGGAATACCTGGCCAGCCACTTTTACGTTCACAAGGACCTGGCAGCAAGGAACATACTTGTGGGAGAACAACTTCATGTTAAAATTTCAGACCTGGGACTGTCAAGGGAGATCTATGCTTCTGATTATTATCGTGTGCAGCCAAAAATGCTGCTTCCCATCCGCTGGATGCCTCCAGAAGCCATCGCATATGGAAAGTTCACCACAGATTCCGACATCTGGGCTTTCGGAGTCATTCTTTGGGAGATCTTTAGCTTCGGTCTTCAACCCTACTACGGATTCAGCAACCAAGAAGTGATCGAGATGGTCCGCAAGAGGCAACTGCTGCCTTGTCCAGATGACTGCCCGCCACGTGTCTACACGTTGATGAACGAGTGCTGGCAGGAAGGACCTGCACGGAGACCCAGGTTTAAAGACATCCATGCTAGACTGCGTGCCTGGGAGGGCTTGTCATCCCACGCCAGCTCCAGCACACCATCCGGAGGCAATGCCACTACTCAGACCACCTCGCTCAGTGCCAGTCCTGTCAGCAACCTCAGCAGCCCACGCTATGCCGGATACATCTATGGAGCTCCTCAGGGGATACCAGCAGGTCAGATCACAGGTTTTGTGGCAGCACCAATGCCACAGAACCAGCGTTTCATCCCCGTGAATGGATACGCCATCCCTCCAGGCTACACCGCATTCCCAGCTGCCCACTTTGCCTCAGCGCAGGCACCCACACGAGTGCTCCAGCACTGTCCTCCCCCTAAGAGTCGCTCCCCTAGCAGCGCCAGTGGCTCCACCAGCACGGGCCATGTTACTAGCGTGCCCTCCACAGGCTCGAACCAGGATGCAAACACGCCACTGCTTTCAAACTGCATCACTCTAGCTCCTGTGGCCACCATACAGGGTGCTACAGTGTCCATGTTTGGACACATGGCACAAAAGGGGCTACCGATGGACCCAACTCAGGCGTCTCTGTTAGCCGATTCCAACAGACTCATGTACAGCGAATCGGTCATCACCGCTGACTTGTGAATACGTCTTTCCTTTTTTTGTAAATGATTATAATTATTGATGTTTTAATATGTTTCCTTTCACTGTGTAAATACCAACTTAGCCAGAATGAAATGTAAAAGATTTATATTCTATGTTTTTATATGAAAAATGCAAGAAAAGGATAAAGGAAAGCCTCCTCATCTCCTCTTATTGATGATATCAGTATGATATCTAAAGAAGACTTTGAGACCCTTTGATTTCCTTCCGCTCTTTTTCAGCTACAGTGTGCCTGCTATAAAGGAATCTTCATCTTGATCACAGCTCTGAAATACAGTGGACTTGAAATTTTGCTTTTTGGATGCTATGCTTCAAAGCCATTTTGGAAGGACCGTGTCTTGAGCACAAATCAACATTTCTCATTCTCTTTTCTCAATCATCAGTCTGACAGTTCTTTGGCAATCATAACAGTAATCAGATGTATTAATTATTGAAGGTTGTTTTATCAATTTCCATTTGAAATTACTTTAGCAATCAGTTGTTGCCTTATTATAATTTCAGTCTTACATTGCCTTTACAACTAGCTTTAAATCTTATCAAACTCCAGCAAATTCAGTCAATAAAACTATACATATGCATTGTATAGGCTAAAAGATTTTTATGTTTCTGGTTATAAACTGGCGAGTGCAAACATTTGTGTATCCTAAGGCCAAAATGAAGACAAATGTGATATCACATTTACGGTATCTCCTATTTCCTGATACTTCTAGGGTCACCAGTCTATGCCAGTCTGTGACAGGTATCTGTATCTGTTTCAAGCGATGCTTCTGTTGATTTTGCTCCTATACTTAAACAACAGGGACTTTTGTTTTTAACTTTTGCTTTTAACTGCACTTATACCATGTTTGATGAGAAACATGCAATCAATTTTATGACAAAAGGTGTTTAAGATTTTACAGTTCAAGTCAGTAATCAGAATTACTTATCATAATATTATTGCTGGTTCTGTTTTTACATCCCATTTACATTACATTTTTATCTAGAGTGCCTTACAGTTCAGCTGAACAAATGAAGGTTAGGGGCCTTGCTCATTGGCGGCTTAGAAATACGAACTAAAATCACAAAATTCCAGATCTGTATCTTCTAATTCACTCGTACTCCAGAACAGTATCTTTAAACAAAGCTAGGTTGTTAATCCTTTGAGTGGCCTGCCATGCTTTCAACCTGTCTGTGTGCAGGCTGTGGCCATTGGTCAGCTGAGCTGTCTATCTACCTAACTGACCAGCCGTGTACTATAAAATTGGCTGGCTGACCATGTCTATCTCTCTGTCTAACAGCTGTCCAAATATACTCGATTGGCAGGTCGACTATCTACCTATAGATGTTCATTGGTTCTTTGTCTTTCTAACTTAATCTGTCTTCCTATGCAAATTCAATTAAAACTAGATAATTGTCTAAAGATTTTCAACCCTTGCATTGTGCCTTATAGAGAATGTCTAGAAAAGATCTCACTTCTGTGATCTGGCTAGTCATTTTCTATTTTAATTAAGAATGACACATTTTTATCTGGTTGTAGTTAGTAATATTGTGAATCGTTCATGAAAGTTATTGATCAGCTATTGGTCCCCTTACCAAACTTTCTTAAAGCTAATAAAAAACAAATTGTACCTTTATCTAGAAATCACAAATTGCTCTGTCGTGAAGACTTTCCCTGACGGAAAACTTTACCTCTGACAGAACAGCTTTTTCTCTGACTGTTACAAAGCGCTGATGCTTGAGACTTCTTTCAAAATACTGACTCGGCATCTCTGAACAGAAAATTCAACAATGGCATGTTTTCTGAATCTTCTAATTTTAGTGTCTGCCATAAAATAGTCCCTGTTAGTTGTTACTATAGAAACTATGTTAATTAGAATGTGTGCATTAATATAATATGTGGAAACTATAACTGTCATTACAGAAAATTTATCAACACCTTCTGACCAGTCCGATTTGAGAATTCGCTGTAGTTTAAGCAAAATTCAACTCGACTCATGTATTTGTCTTATGCAAGCAGGCTATAGAGTATATGCACAAGGTTCACAGGGACTCAGAGTTTTCTTACTGTAGAAATGAAGTGAATGCTTTTTCTCTCATCTTTTTCTTTCCGCATATTATTGATAAATCCTGTATCTGCCAGCTAGTATTATCACATTCTCATTTCCTTTGTATGTCCTTGTCTAGACTGGACTGGGAGCTTCACCTAAACATCAGAGGGTTTAGCTGCAGTTTAGTCACTAGTTCTTTCTTATGTTTATTTTAGTTAGTTGCTATGCAACTATCAAATGCAGATGTGCACCAGGGTTCAGGCTGTCATTCAGGGTACAGTTAAAAGACTACACATACAAAGCTAGAACAGTCTTCTCGGAAACTGCCTTTTTGCCTTTGTCATAATGTCTTATGGCATATTATGATTGAACATCACCTTGCTATGCATGTAATAACTGATATTTGAATTAATAGTTTATTTTTGAAGCAATGGTTTATTTTTGTACAACGTTTTGTATCAACAATATTGCAATATTCTTGTACCTCTAACCATACTGAGACTCTTAATGATCGTGATTATGGTATGAGCTCGTGTTTGTAATATTCGGACAAATCACATATCTGTTCTTTCTAACTGTCTTCAAACATTTGCCTCCAGGAATATCGGAGGTTTTCTACAGCTGTTTGATTTTTAATCGTAATCGTTTGTACAGCAATTTAAAAACCACTCAATACTGAAGACTGTGAATCGTTTTTTGGCTCTCCATAGAGGGGCTCCATTAAGGACACAGTAAATACATGCTAAACGTTTACACTCTTTATATGTCAACTTGCGTGGCCTTGATTATATATATTTTTTTGTCATTGTGAAAAAAGAATTTTGCACAAATAGTTTGTATGGCAAAATTGCTATTAAACAACTGTGTTCTTGTCATATTGAGGAGATTTGATTATTTTGGACTTAAGAGTTGGTTGTTAATATGCTACATGCTACATATAGTACCAAGAACCTGGTCTTATTTTAAAAAAAATTGTTCCAAGAATTAACAAGCGAGGCTGGCATGGGGACATTAATTTATTCAGTGGTTAAACCAGTTTGAATGTGCAATAATTAGAAAATGTTAGTAATGCATAAAGCACTGTAAATAAAACCGTGATACTCTGGTGCTGTTTAGCGAGGAATTGCGTTTGTTACGCTGTTATACCTTCTTTGACCACAAGAGGGTGGCAAAGCTTAACTGTATCAGCAATCCTAACCGGAACAAATGAGTTAATTTAATAAATTCACTTTGGCGGCCTCTTGTGGTCAAATACGGTATAACGGTATAAAAATGCATTACAGATACTTTAAAGGTTGCCAAGTAGATGAATATAACGCGCTAGTTTAGTCTGGATTTTATAAATACTGTTTTGTAATATGAAAATGTTTCCGAAGGCAAGTAGTTACAATTGAAATAGATTATTTTTATGTGATCTATGATGATTGAAATGTAGTAAATAAACAAACAAAACATTGCATAGCCAGATACATTCATATGAAATTCAAATAGATAATAAATATCTATGCTTTCTTTCACTCATGTTCAGTAACTGTTCAGTAACTGGTACACATTATATCAGGAACACTGAGTGCAAGTTAGGAAAACACCCTGGATGGGATGCCAGTCTATCTCAATGCAAACATTCACACTTCTGTTTGATAAAATAAACTTGAATCAACTTGTTTGTGTGTTTTTGGGAAGTGGGAGGAAAGGGACAATCAGAAGAAAATGCACAAATGAGACTTCACAAAGACAGTAACCTGAACTCGAACCAGGAGCCCTGGAGCGCAACATTATATACTTCCTCCTCTGCTACTGTGCCATTCAATAACAAATATATGAAACATAACTCGGTGTCTTGTATGAAGTCAAGTGCTGTGCGTTACTCACTATTTATAGGAAATGTAGTACATTTTAGACATTGATGTTTGGAACAAATAGTATAATTTTAAGAATTCTGTAAAAATGTGTTGTTATGGTGTGAATATCTTTGCAGTGGTTGTCATGATTTGACTGCGAGAACATCAGATTTTAAGTTTATTGAATAGGTGGTGTTTGGGTTGATTTGCCTCAGATCTGGCAACCTGCAATCTTGTTACTGCTGCATGTGTGTCTTGAGGGGAACCAAATGGGATGCACAGGCAGCTGATATATGTCAGTATCTCTACTTTGTGTAGAGATTGTAGGTTTTATTTAAAAGAAAAAAGAGCAATGGTTTGTTTTCGGTTACTGCGGTGGGAGTCACAGTGGCTTAGTGGTTAGAACTGTGTCTCACACCTCTGGGTTTTGGGGGTTCGAATCCTGCCCTCTGTGTGTGTATGGAGTTTGCATGTTCTCCCTGTGCTTTGGTGGTTTCCTCTGGGTACTTGGGTTTCCTCCTCCAGTCCAAAGACATGAATGGTAGGTTGACTGGACTTTCTAAGTTGTCTGTAGAGTGTGATGATTTAGCATCCCATTCCTGGTGTCCTCTGCCTTATCCCCTAGGTCTCCTTGGATAGGCTCCATGTTCCTGCAACCCTGTGTATGATAAGCGGTACAGAACATTGATGGATGTCTGGATGGTTTCTCAGGTTAAGATTATTATTATTATGTTTAGATGTAGAATAGCATTAATTAGCTGCATTAATAATGTCTTTTGAAGGTCTTTATAAAAGATAGTGTGTGTGTGTGTGTGTGTGTGTGCTGCTGAGTCTAATTTATATTATATTACTCTTCATTAACTCCCACGTCAAATGTACCTTGAAAGGCTTGTCCTTGTCTTTCAATAAACAAAAATCCTTTATATACGCAAATCCTTCTTTAAAGAAATGTCCTGCATGTTTGCCAAGGCAATAGAAGAGTAATGTTGTACATATGGAGAGATGATTAAATGCACACACATTTGAACACAATCCTGGCTCAGAGAAGGAGAGGAGTTTGATGTTGGGAATGTTTTTGATCAGTTCTGCTCTCCGGTTTCCAGCATTGCTTGTCTGGAACAGGCACAGAAATGACCAGTCAGGCTGGAATGCAGAGCGAGGAAACTGACCCCATCTGCCATATCACAGGTGTTTGTCTGTTAATGTCATTACATTGATGGTCATTTAATGAGACCTTGCTTTCGAACTGTTTGTCTGAAATTGTTATTATTATTACTGGCTTTGACATGGGCGTGGATGTTTCAGCACATCTGAGAAAGTGGTGCATGATCATTTACCTGGCATGACACCTGAAAGAACTACTTTACATGATGTCAAATAAAATAGTGTTGATTGATGGTGTTAGATCATTTTTATAGCTTGGCAGGTGAGCGTCTTCACAGTGCTTCAACAAACACTGAGATTTAATCTACTATTGATCTATTAGCACTGCTCGACTGGTCCCACCATCTCTCAGGGTAAGAGGTAGATATACATCAAGACTCTTCTCTGTTCTGGCACTGAGGTGGTGGAATGAACTTCCCCTAGATGTCCAAAATGTCTTCAAAATGACGGGTGAAGACCTACCTCTTCCTGAAACTAGCTTTCATTCTTCCGTGTATGATTTATGTATTTGAAAAAAAAAACATTGCACTATTATTCTTTCCAATGTTAGGAATTAGGCTGATGGTATCCTAGTGAACCAGTGGTGACGTATTCATTGATAGAGACTTTAAAGCACTTTTGTAAGTCAATCTGGATAAGGACGCCAAATGTCATAAATGTAAATCTGAATTGAATCAAAGTAACCGTAACCCTAGATCAACTCTAAACCTGCTGCTTCTTTATATGAAACGTTCTGTAATGTTATATGTGTGAAAAATAATGCAGTAGAAAAGTATCTATTATTGTGATTTCCTCAAAGCTCCAAGTTCCGCGGTGAGATCTTCAGCTTGTGTGAATTTCACATGTTCTTCCCATGTCAGGGTTTCCTCTGCTTTCCTCCTAATATGAATAAAGGTGAGTTTGCAATCCTTAATTTCCATTAAGTATATCTCTCTCTCTCTCTCTGTGTGTGTGTGTGTTTGTGTGTGTGAGAATATTGCCGTGTGATGGACTGGCGTCCCATGTACCAGTGTATTCCCAGCTCACACCCACTGTTCCCAGAATAGTGGTGCAACACAATTCTCATATAACACAACTGAGATCAACAAAACAAATGTATTAGCACTAAACTCTAAACCAAATCCTTGTTGAGCTTTGCTGAAAGTAACCCATCTTCATTACCTTCTATGAAAAGACACCAGCTTGCAGGACGCTCTGTTTGACCTTACAGTCTACAGTAAGTGACATCCAGATTCTTTCAGCACTCACTCGATATAGATAAAGCTTTAAAAACTAAAATCATGCCTGTGTTCAGATTCTCCAAGCCACATGACTTTAATAAGCTTTGGTTTGGTTTGATATATGTACATCTGTGATCTATAGCTGTCGAGGAGTCATGAGAAAGGAGAGAGAGAAAGAGAAAGAGATGGAGAGATGAGTAACTCTCAAATCCCATGAAAGGTCATGGCACTGAAAGGGAGATGGGTAATTGGCGCAAGAGGAAGCAGATGCTGCTTGCTGACTGACTGACTCTTAATCACCCACTGACATGATTTGTGCCTTTCATGTTCTGCATGACACTGCTTGTTTTTCACTCCCTGCCTTTCACTCTCAATGCCCCTTATTATTTTTCTCTGGCTCATTCAGACGTTAGCTGTACTATTGTACCTAGCCTTCCACATCCTACAACATCAAACACTTCTGATGAACTGGCTACATGTCTGAAATGACACAAGCATATAGATTGTTGAATTCTTTTTTGTTTGTATGCTTTGTGTAGTCCTTTTTATTTTGGTAGTATAAATCCTACATGTGAAGGTCAAGCTGAGACCTCTGCACAGACGACAGCAGTTTCCCTCAGAGAGAAGCCCAAGCTCAGGGCAGGATCATGAACTGACGAGACTCGGGGCCCTGTAGAGTTTCTCAGCTCATGCGTGACTGTTTGAGTTACTAAAAAAAATTCTTTATGGAACTTATTAGAATAGAAGTGGAAAGTAGGTCATTGTAAATGACTTGTGAGTAAGACCACCCGCTCAATTCTCAAATCTGATTAGTCTTGGTGATTAGTGGTGTTGATTAACGCTCTGTAACAGCAGCACTCCGGCTGCAAGGCATATCACAGGTTTCTGTTACAGTATATAGTTATAATTTCCCAACACAATAACAAATCATTTACTAATTTAGAGACTTGCTACATAAACTAAGTGTAGTAATCAGATTTTTACAACATGCTGTTATTTACACCAATCAAGCATAACATTATGACCTATAGCTTTGTTGTACATAAGCATTGCTGCAGACCATGTACACTCTTTCATGGAAACGGTATTCCTGATATCTGTGGCCTCTTTCAGCAGGATAATGCGCCGTGCCACAAAGCAAAAATGGTTCAGGAATGGTTTGATGAGCACAACAACGAGTTTGAGGTGTTGACTTGGCCTCCAAATTCCCCAGATCTCAGTCCCATCCAGTATCTGTGGGATGTGCTGGACAAACAAGTCCGATCCATGGAGACCCCACCTCGCAACTTAGAGGACTTAAAGGATCTGCTGTTAACATCTTGGTGTCAGATACCACAGCACACCTTCAGGGATCTAGTGGAGTCCATGCCTCATCGGGTCAGGGCTGTTTTGGTAGCAAAAGGGGGACCAACACAATATTAGGCATGTAATCATAATGTTATGGCTGGTCGGTGTATAAATATGTAAAAATGTACATACATGAAATGAGACGTTTATTTGACATTTGTATAAGGAATTTATAGTGTTGGTGCTTTGTAAAGTGCAGTAGTTTTCATTTTTCATTCAGTAGTTTTTCCATTTTTTTGGTAACATGACAAGCTGCATTTTTTTCTTATTTACTTCAACAGACTGAAAATGTCTGGCTGGTGAGAGAATGACTGTTTATAGCTGCTATAATGTAAGAATTGAAAATAGAAATGTAACGATTGGTGACTTGCTGTAGTATTAGAGGCATATTGACGCATGCTGTTATAGGAAAATAATCCACTTTGGGATGCTAAGAGTAAGTCTACTTTGCATGAGGTCACATGACACTGCCACAGAATTGAATATTTCCCTATAACAGAATGAATAGTGTTTTATTCCTCACCTAATGGTTATGATCTTATTATACTATAGGCATAAAACTGTTACAGAACTAATTACTAAAACATGAAGGTGGTAAATTTTGTAAATTTGTATGAAGTGTCTGCATTCAGTAGTTATCATGTTATCTTCTTTAGTGTGATAAAAAGTTGCCCTGCCGTTTCCTACATAATTATAAAACAACATCAGCATTGCAGACTAACCCCCAACTCCATCCCCCCAAAAATGTGATTGTCTTGATTGCAGTATAATGCAAAAAGCAGATTTAACCCAAAGAAACATTTTTTCCCCCCATTTTGTTTTGTCTGTATTAATTCAGCTTACATGTGAGGCGTAATCCAAAGCAGATGTTCAGGGAGTTAAAGAGAACCAACAGCAACTCAAATCAAATCAAATCAAATCAAATTCAGATTTTGTTGTTCACATTCGCAATCATACACGGTACAACATGCAGTGAATTTTTTTTTTTTTTTACGAAAAACTATAGGGTCAAAACGGTGAGTTAAAAAATTAAAACAGAACAGAGTACAATGAAATAAATATATAGAATATTTCATTGTCTGTAACGCTTATCCGATCCGATCTCAGGTGTCATCAGGTATCAAGGCAGGATACACCCTGGACGGAGTGCCACCCCATCGCAGGGCACACACACACACTCAATCATTCACACAATCACACACTACGGGTAATTTAGAGACTCCAATCAGTCTAGAAGCATGTCTTTGGACTGTGGGAGGAACCCAGCAAGCATAGGGAGAACATGCAAACTCCACACACACAGAGAGAGGGAGCGAGACTCCAAGGACGCCAAGATAGAATATAAAAATGAGAAAAAATAAAATAAGATAAAGTGGAAATCGCTGTGCAAAGTATAGTCACAAATGAAAGTGGCATTAGCTGTGCAGTGGAAAAATAAATAGACAAAATAAATGTCTACACAGTGACTGATGAAACGGTGGCATGAATACAGGATGACTGTTAACTATTATGAAAAAAAAGTGCATATGTGTAATTATGTGCAGTTTTGTGCACAAAACATGTAAGAAATGCTGTGTGCTGTGTAAAAGAGACAGCTGTGGTAGTAGGTTATGTACATGCCGTGCAAAGAGTCAGCTGAAGCTGGGTGCTGTGAGACAAGTCCAGAAGAAGTCCAACTCTCTGACAGTCCTGTGAACCTTCACTTCACTAACCCAAGGAAAGGAATCACTTTTGTTACATTACTACATCAAATCTAGACCTGTAAGCTGAAGAGTATGAAACTTTTCCATCACCGAACATGACCAAGAGCCTAGTTTTTACAGAAGAGACTGTTTAAGTAGCATTGTAAGCGTACAAAAGAGTTCAATTGCACTATGGGTGGAGTGTCTGAGACAGAAGCTATACAAACATTAATAATCTCTGAATCTCTTAATCTCTAAATTCAGCTGTCTGTAATGACAAACAACATGAATCTTCCCGTATATGTCACCAGTCATGTAAACAGCATAAATCTAAAATCCACTTTATTGTACTTGAGGAGACAGGGATCCCAGATTCCTAACAGAGACACGGATAATCAAAGGGAGTGTGACGATTGACTAGGCTTTGTGTCGAGATGAAAAGCTGAAAGGAGAAACGGGATAAGTAAGCAGGTACACCCCCACCCACACATATATACACACCCAAGAACAAGACAAGCCCTCAGTTTCAGTCAGGCCATGTGAACTGTTGTTGTAGCTCGCCTGTGTTTGACCTCCGGATAAAAAGAGGGCACTGTCTGGGTTCGATGCCCTTGACCTGGAGAGAGAATAGGAACAAAAAGCCTTCTCAGCTTTTCAAATAGTCAATCATCTTCCACTCTGGCTTCCGACATTCACATTTACTCTCATGTTAACTACTGAGTTTTGCAGCAAGAGACTGGGTAACTGAATCTGACTGTTAACTGGCCTTACCACTGTTTAGCCTGAATACTTAGTGTGGGAGCACTGGAGTGTAAATCCTATAAATTATTTAGTTACTACCGTGAAGCTAATTGGAAAAGTGTGTAGTTATAAGACTGAGGAATACAGTATACTGGTGAAGTCATTTACACCAAAACTGGATCATGTAAACTTATCACATAATAAAATATTTACAGTGGAGATCCAGAGCCAAGGAAACAGGGGTAACATTTCAAAAGCACAAAGTATTTGTAAAGATTTCAGACACAGAATGTGAATTCTGTGAAAATCACATAATTCTCATGGTTTAGTTTTTATAATATTTTTATTTGCAAACATTAGATTTTAGATTTTAGATAACTTTTTCCTTCAAAGTAACTGTTACAAACTTTTATTACATGCACCATTTGTTATGCACATGAAACATCCAGGTAATAATCCAAATACTTCCATGTACTGCTGTGTAATGTAATGCTGCAACATATCCACATCAATGCTCTAAACTTCAGCTGTGTTCTTGCCTTCAGATCATCAAGTGAGTGTTGTGAACACTATCTTTGACGAATCCCCAAAGAATAGTCTATGTGGCCAAAGAAAGGCACCTTCACAGTCAATTCACCTTTATAAAGAATATCTATTTCGGACGATCAAGGCCCAATGCAGCGTCATGCTGAAACATGATATGTGGTTGCAGTTCTTCCAATTGTGGATAGACAATTGTGCTGCAGCTAGGAATGTCTGGGTCTGTAGGTGGAGGTGGAGATCACTTTTAGTTCACAGAAGAAAGCATGTGCCTCCTCATTGTGCACACTTTGTCAATTTATTTTTAAAGAAAATGCGGTTTCTACACTGATTGACTTCTTATATTGTTGTAAAAGTTGTAAAGGCCACCCTTGTATCTTATCTTGTTGAAGTAGAATGATATATTTTCACATACTGTTCTTTTTTTTTTTTTTTGTTAAATAAACAGCCTTTAGGTAGAAAAAATAGATCTGTTGACTTTAGACACATTCTGTATGAAATGAGCTTTTGTACATCAAAAATATTACATAGGGAGATATAATATCAAATATATCTCTTCTATGAACTCATTGAGAGGAAACTATTGGGATTTCTTTTCTCTAGCACATCTTTTCTTGTCATCAGCTATTATCAAGCCACCTGTGAGATAGATCAGTGTGTCTTAGAGCAGTGAAAACACTACGCTGCTCCTCCACACCTCTCTTTCAATCCATCAGCACTGTGATTCAGACTGTTCATCAAACTAAATGCTGGAAGTAAATAGTAAATATTTCATATAGTATAAAGGTTTCTACCCAGGCCCAGAGAAGAAAGAAGAAAAGAAAGAAAGCAGAGTCAGAATCTGGGTGTCTTCAGGTGTCTTTTCTTTGTTTTTTGTTTTTGGCAAAGTGAGCTAAACATGTAAAATGCTAGGTGAAGTGAAATCAGCAGTGAAACAAAGCATGCAAAGTTTGTTCAGCGATCCACAGAATACATTAAGACCGAAGTAACTCGCTTTTCATAAGTAAGACTAAGTGTTTTTTATATGAAGTAACTGTAGTCAGATGAGAAGCTGAACTCAGCCGTGAACTGTATGTTAGTGTTCTTACACAGTCTCACTCACAGAGACAGATAAAACCATGAAAGACTCAGAGATGCAGAAAGATATGAGTCTCTGAGCTTGAGGATTACAGATGCAGAAAGATAGGAGTCTCTAAGCTCACAATTCCATTGGCCATGGAGGGGGGGCAGGCCATCCATCTCTTTAGCCCTCTGAGAGAGGAAGAACAGAATAATGCACTTTAATGTGTTCCATATGCTTTGGGGGTTCAGGGGTAAAGTGGTATGTCCACCCCTACCCCCATCTCGCCTTTTCAAACCTTCGCCTGTACCTCCTGTCTGCCCCTTCTCTATCTCTCCTTATCTGCAAGCCTTCTGCTTGTTGCTCTCTCTCTCTCTCTCTCTCTCTCTCTCTCCCTCTCTCTCTCTCTCTCTCTCTGAGCCTGTTTCCACTCAGACAATCTCTGCCAGAGGATAAAAGAAGGGGCCCAGGCCTCATCACACGCCATTTTTACCATCTGAATGTCTTTACTCAGTTCTTTATATAACTATCATCTATCCACAGCACCCCAAACTAAATTAAGGCAAACAAGAACCTTTGAGAAAAATGTAATCTAACCTCATTTCCTCCTTTTAGTGAACCACAGTCTGTTCTCTCCGTGTCTGTGTGGGTTTCCTCCGGGTTCTCCGGTGTCCTACCACCTCCCAAAAGCATGTATGTAGGCTGATTGGCTTTGCCAAAATGCCCTTAGGTGTGAATGGGTGTGTGAATGGAGGCCTGCACTGAACTGGATTAGGTGTGTATCCCTGCCTCATACTCAGTGTTCCTGTGATCAGCTCTGGATTCACCACTACCCTGAAAAGGATGAATGAATGAATGAATGAATGGATGGATGGATGAATGAATGAATGACCAATAAATGGAGGGATGGATGAATGGATTGATGGATAAATGAATGAATGGATGAAAAATGAATGAATTAATTAATTAATTGATGGTTGGATTGGTTGGGTGGATGGATGGATGGATGAACAATGAATGAATGGATGGATGGATGGATGGATGGATGGATGGATGGACAATGAAGGAAAGGATTGATAAATGGAAGGATGAACTTATCTCAGAAATAAATTTCAAACACACCATCACATCATTAAAATAGAAATGCTGATGATATGTCCAAATATTTCTCATGCTTTCCCTGTTTAGTGGCTCACAAAACTGTAGAATAACAATGACATATTGTTCTTTTGCTTTATTACTTTATTTTCATTTTATAGTTTTTACTTTATTTTATTTATATTATACAGGAATTTCTTGAACAACTGTCAGTGTTCGAGTGTTCGAGTCTTTTTCCCAGAACACTTTACTGGCTTGGCCACTGGGTCTCAGAAATGACTTAAACAAGTTTTACAGAAGAGATCGCTGGCTATATTTAAATAACAGTACACAAATCATCAGGCACTCATTTCTGAATAAATACTATAAAAAATGAACTAATGATGAGTTAAGGCAGAGGCATCTTATCCACAAAGGGCCGGTGTAGGTGTAGGTTTTCATACCAATCAAGCTGGAGCCACACCTGATTCCACATTGTTAAATCAGATGATCTTGGCCTTCTTTAGCCTCAGGTGTGGCTTCTGCTTGGTTGGAATGAAAACCTGCACCTACACCAGTCCTTTGCGGATAAGATTGGACAATCCTGAGGTAAGGCATGTACTAATCATAATCTAATGAAGATATTATCTTAACAGTGACGTGAGAATTTATCCATGAATAACAATCACCTTAAGTACATGTTAGTTTGTAAGTTAATGCATTAACACATAGAAGTAAACTAAATCTAACATGCTTTATCTAAGACTAAAAACACTGTAAAATAATCTAATAGAGCACTGGCTTTAAATGTTAATAGATTAATAGTGTCTGCTAAATGAATGCTATATGAATTTTATTCTTTTGGGCAAAGGATCAGAGCCCCGGGTACTCTTACATGTTAAGTAACTAATATTAACTAATAAACATGCGGTCGTCATTTACGTATGAGACCATGAGCCTCATGTCGTAGCTAAGGTTAGCTGTTTTGTGATTACATGCCTTAACACATCATTAGTTCATATTTAAGAACGTATTAATTCAGGTGCTAGTGCAGGATTAGTTATGTACTGCTACTGTAAAATGTTACCACAGAAATGTTAATGATCCATTTGAACTTCTTACAAGGAAATGCTGTATATAGTTTGTACTACTAGTACAGCAGGATTATATCTGTGCTAAATATACATGCTTGTGGTATTTGGTATATGGTACACACCAGAGAGCAGAATCCTGATTCGCAGTGACTGTTCCAAGCTCCATATGGAGAAAGCATAGATGACCCTTCACTCCGTATACGAAATGAAATGCAGTGAGACACAAGGTCTTTTGTCCAGCTTTACTGTTTTATCCATCTTCCTCATGGCAGCAGGCCCAGAGTAAAAGCACAGTTAGCAGTAAAGTACTTTATATATACGGCTGGTATATGAGTTAGCCTTAAATTATTGTCATGGCTGGACAGGATCAGACAGAAAAGGAATTTTTTCAGTGGATATTGATTTACGATGATGTTGGAGTTAGCCTGAATATATTGTTCCCTTAAGCTTTAATAATATATGTTTCTGAGGAAAATCTGAGCAAACATGAAGAAATTTGTGACAGATTTTGTGTAAGCGATGCATAGAATTAGTTCCAAAACAACTTTCCAAAAGTGCTGCTAAGCTATTCATGAAGGATTGTGTACAGATGTGACCTTTAACCATTACTCTAAGCCTACAGTGTTGCAAAATTAGCATAATGTAATTAGCCTATCCGCAGTATTTACGGTTTTAATACTGACAAAGTAGGACAACTGCCTATCAAACAAATCAAACCACTTGAGGAATACAAAGGATCACAAAATACTGGGTATGAAGAAACTGGGATAGACTGAAAAAAGCACTAATCACATGATATACATTCAGTTTCTAGCTTTCGAAGAGCAACATTAGCTAGCTAATTTATTTTGTTTATTTCCGTTTCCAACTTTGGAAGAGAATGTAGCAGTAACATTAGCTAGCTAATTTTTTTTTTTCCTCTGGTGTGTGCAAGGCTGCAGTAAAGTAATAGAAAGTGAAAAAACAAATCTGTTTATTTTTACAGCTGCCTAATAATTGAAATGTGGTTCCTTAAACGAGAACACAGTCCACAGGCTTCCTGTTTTCGAATGGCTCACAAAACAGTCATTCACAGGTCACAATTCACCTATGTAAAGCTGGAGAGAAGTGAATTAGTCCTCCCCAGGCGAAAGTTTTAGTGTTGCTTGGTCTTACTGCTGCTTTAGCTTGAAAAGTGGCATGACAGTGTGATTTTCTGGTGTTGTCTGTATCACTGTAGCTCTTGTAGTTAGTTCTTTAGCTATTTGGTTGTCTGTCTATCAACATACAGAACAGCTGAACCTTTCCCATAAGTTGCATAGAGTATATTTTATACTATAAACAGTTGAGGGTATAAGTTTACATACAGAGGGATCATAAAAACTTCATTTTGCTTTTTAGGTCCTGAATAAGCTGTTTCTCATAACAGAGGCTTACATATAGTCCACAAGACATAACTAAATATAACTTAGTTATAACTTATATAGTTCAAAAGTTTACATATACTTGATTCTTAATACCGTGTGTTGTTTCTTGGATGATCACTGACTGCTTTTATGTTTTGTAAAAGCTGTTCATGAGTCCTATTGTTTGTCCTGAGCGGTTAAACTGCCCAGTGCTCTTCAGAAAAAATCCTCCAAGTTATAGCTGCATATTCTTCACTTTTCTAGCATCTTCTGTACATCTGACTCCATTCGAACAGAGGCTATATGATTTTAAGATCCATCTCTTTACACTGAGGACAACTGAGGGACTCGTACACAGCTATTACAAAAGTCGCAAACATTCACTGATGCGCAAGCAAACAACACGGTACATTAAGAGCCAAACTTTTGAACAGGATGATCAGTGTATAAACGTCTGGGAAACACCTTAAATAAATACCTTATGTAGCTTCTGAAAGAAGAAAAAAAAGATCTTTAAGCAAAATAATATTTTTTCATTGATCATCCTGTTTAAAACGTACTGTATGACATCAACTGTGTAATAAAATAACACTGCAGTGCATTCTCTAGGCGATTATTATTTCATTGCTTTGGCGCTTTAAATAAAGCATACTGGAGATTGAAAGCAGCCATGGCTAAAGTGCAGAATATAAATCCTACACCTAGAAGAGGGTGAACATTTAGAAATGACTTTTATTCTTTTTTTATTACTGTTTTGAAAATAAACATGCAAATCATTCAGTCAGAGTAGCCTAAAATAAAAGCTACTTATAACCCTTATCTTACACCTGAATCACATTGTACATAAATATAATAACTGAGTGACAGTGAGGATTTATTGATTTCATTAACAAACTGCCTAGAGCCAAAATTCTTTTCACGTTCTAGATACAGAGCTGTCAGTCATCTAGGCAGAGAAATATTTGGGAGCTAACAGTATTTTTATGACACTGCTGGTAAAAGAAGAGCACCTACATCTGAACAAAGGCAAGGTTCAATGATTATCCAATATTAAAAATCCAGCCGAGACCCGCGTACTCCACAGCTGTGTGGAGATGAGCGCAGATGCAAAACACCGGTGTTTCACATTAATGGCATTTTCACCTGTTTTGCACTTACTGTGATTGCAGCTTTGGGAATGTAGCTGCTCATTCAGAAAGGTGTAATCACTCTCACTTCACAGTTCGGGTTGGTGCAGTTGTACACACTCCCAGCAGTGTCAAACCAAGCTGCAAACTCAGTGTTTAGTGCAGACAGAAATAGAAAATGGTTTCAGCTGGGAATCGGCTTAGCCCTCAAAGCTTGTCTTGCTGCATTGATGTTGAAATGGCGAGGAGAAAAAAAAAGGGGGGGAGGAAGAAAAAAACCCCTAGATTCAGTTTCATGGCTCAGGAAAAAGCTAGGAATAAGGTTGTCATGGCAACTGGGTTCATTAAACCACCCCAAATCCCACAAAGAGATATCTCTGAGAGAAAAAAAAAAACGGACTTTAAAAGGAGTATGAAAAGAAAGTGCATATATGGAGCCATTTATTTGTCAGTGCAAAAACTGGCCTAGTGAGCGTAGCCCCTTTCCTGGGCCCTTTGCCTCACTCTCTGCCAGCATTCGGAGTGTTTTTCAACCATCTGCTCATTATTTAAGCCGATTTTACCAGATTTTTTGACCATTTCCTGAGTTTTCTCTCTAAAGCTAAGTTCTGTGGCAGCATCTCCTATTTGGACACGGTCCTCCATCTCATATGGAGACTTCCATATGGATGCTGGAGAAACATTATAGAGCTATGCAATCCTGTAAGGTTGCTCAGAGAAAACTATGGCTGCTGCGGAGCTGATAATCTGCTGTACGTGACATCTCTAAAATCAAACGCAGTCATATAGCAGTGTTTTGGAACTCCAAATGCTCTCACAAACACTTTCTTAGTGGTTTCAAGCTTCCCAAACACTTATCTTGTAATGTGTCTTTGATATCCTGCATTCAGTCACGCACAGAATGTTGACTTGTACTGAATTCTAGAAAACAAGCAAGTAGTTGTGGCCAAAGTTTGGGATTTTTCTGTTTCAGTCATGCTTTGGTACCTCAACTTTACAAAAAACAATATGGATATGCATATATCTATGCACACACACACACACACACACAGGCCATGGTCAAGCACATTAAGGTTTAACAATCATTATGTTTAATATTCCTGTAATAAACCCTGCACATGATGAACTAAAAATGTCTCTTTTTACTGCTTATATTGAATAGAAACCAAAGGACGCGTCTGTATTCAGTTCACATAATGTTTTTTCCCAGGCACTTCCTATCAGGTCATAACTATCACTGCCACAGTTTGATGTGGATGGATACTGTGTGCAGAACTGTAGACCGACATAATTGCTTTAGTTCTTAGACCATTATCTTTTTACTCTGATAACTGAAATATTTCCTTGCTCTCAGATCTTAAGGAAGAAAGAAAACATTTTCCATGTGGATCAGGTTTAGCCGGTGCATATGCTTAATGACATGCAAAGTAAAACTTGGTGTAACTTTTTATCATTAGTGTTTAAGGAAGTAACTGAAATGTCTTAGTTTGAGGATTAATATTTTGACACAGTTGAATGCACCGGATATTTAGGACAGAACTGACTATAGTTTCCATCCATCTTCTGTACCACTACGCACAGAGTCAGAGAGCAATTGCACACACATACCAGACAATTTCGAGATGCCAGTCAGCCTACAACACATGTCTTTGGACTGTGGGAGGAAATCGGAGCACCCAGAGGAAACCCCCAAAGCAGACCAAAGTCAGGAATCAAACCCCCAACCCCAGAGGTGCAAGACAAACATGCAAAGGCAAACCACTAAGCCACCGTTCTCCCCTCCATAAGTTTCACAATTCCCTAATTGCTAGTATCTGCTGTGTTATAGAAGCAAACTGCTTGGTCTCACTGCATTTCTGTGCCACTTCAGTTCTTCATCCTTTTGTCCCGGATATTATGTCTTCATTGAGCGTTAATCTGCCCTGCTTTATTGCTTTCTATTTCTCTCTTACCCATCCAGGTGGCTTTGCAAATCTGCAGGCTAATTAAGACTAAATCTGTCAGTGACAGCTAGGCTTTCCCTTATGGAAAACAAAAATCACATGCTGGTCACATGTTGTTACATGAGCAATGTTTGATCACGGGAAAAAAACACGTGAAATTGCATTTCAGCATTATGTTTTGAAACTGTTTCAGATGTGACGTATTCAGGCGTGACTAATATATGATAAATGAAACAATATATATGATCAATAAAATGTCCTACAGGTGAAAAATGAACACATGATTTATGAATCAAAAAAATATGTGAAATTTAAAAAATGATCTCGTGAAAATTAATGAATGGTGTGTTAAATAACCACATATGAAAATGAATCATGTGGCTAAAGAATCACATGTGAAAATAAATGAATCGTGTCACAAAATGCAGGTGGAAATAATCGGATCATGTGAAAAGATTGCATGGAATGTGACAAAAAAGACATGCACTAAATCAAACGATCCATCTGGGATGTTTGTGTAACTTTTGGATCTGATCCCTGTATAATTATGTATTTGCACAAATAGCTAACATGCAACTGGGAGACTTTAATGCAATCATTTAGCTAATATCCTTTATGGGATAGAAAGCACAGACATAATTGTCCCAGCAGACTTTGCTTGTCTCACACTGTTTGTGTACAAAGGCACAGAAAGTACGCACTGCTTCTCTTTCTCTCGCTGCGCTTGTTTTTGTTTTTTTCCACAGGATTATTTCCGTGGTGTGCGAAAGGTGAGCAGGACTCATGGGTGTGCACTTTTGACAGTCTTTTAGTATCAGATTTTAACAAGGGACCCTGAGGAGACAAAATACAAGTCGGGTTGGTTTTTATCTTCACGTTACTGACACTAGCGACTTCTCAGATTACTAATAAGACCTC
Source organism: Hemibagrus wyckioides (assembly GCF_019097595.1). Classification (NCBI taxonomy): domain Eukaryota; kingdom Metazoa; phylum Chordata; class Actinopteri; order Siluriformes; family Bagridae; genus Hemibagrus; species Hemibagrus wyckioides. Next base: position 8,942,008 of record NC_080720.1, read on the forward strand.
CCAAAACACTTCTGCTATTTAATGAGGCTAGGAAAAGACATGATTAGCATATGTTCAACACTAAATTAGACCTGGATCTGCAAGGACAGGGAATATGTCACATGTCCTGTCTTTTTTGTCTTCTGTTTGTCTGTTTGATTAGATGATCCCCAACCGTTATTTACAGTCTTTTCTTGTTTGCCATCGCTGGATGATATCAATGCAATTCCTATTTGAAAACTGCCAGCCATACTGAATATGCTCATGAAATTTTCATATGAAGCAGAGCTGCTGCAGCAGGAGCGACTCGAGCTCTTCCAGCGTCTGGGCTCAGCAGGCATTGGCAGCAGCAGCAGCAGGAGGAGGAGGAAAGGCTGGAGCTCCTTTCATCTCCTCTGGCTGTGGATCAAGCGGCATGTGCTGCAGGAGATCCTCACATCTCTGTCTGTCCTGCCGCTTCATCCTCTTCTTCACCTCCTCTCTATTCATCTTCTACCAAACCGCTGACTGGAAGAAGCGCTGATGTAGCCCCTGAATGTACCTCATAGGAGCCAGTATGCATTGTGCAGAGATAAAGAATGCGACTGCAACGATGCAGAATGCTTTCACTGGGACAAAAAGAGAAGAACATTGCAACAGACACTCAGTTCAGTTGAATTTAATTCTGTTGGTATAGTGGTGTTAGCAATAAATTGTCAAAGGAATCCAGATATAGATCGAACTCAAAGTCTACTCGAATTCTACATATACAACCATAGACAGTAGGACATGTAGAGAAATTCTTATCGACTATCTGTGTCATAAAAATCATAACAAAAATAGATACATTAAAAATACTAGAAAAATGGTTACAATAAACATAGAAATTAAATTGTCTGTACAAGCAAAGGGAAAAATTAATATTATTTAGTGAGATCGCTAATGAGCAAGACAGAAGTTACAGTGGCAGAAAATCCCCCCAGTGATGATATGAGAAAGAAAGCTTGGAACCAGGCTCTAAAGAAAACCCATCCTCTTCTTGGTGTGGCTGAATAAAATTTTCTTTTTTGATTTTTTTTCTTCACATATTGCTTAATAAAACAGTACAGGCAATGTTTCTGTGAGTGGTTACATTTAGCGATATACACTATATTATCAAACGTATGTGGATTCTGATTATGGTATAGAACATTCCTTTTTCCCAAACCGTGGGTATTAAAGTTGTCTTGGTTTTCCCTCGAAGCTGCTGTTACAACCTCCACTCTTCTGAGTTGTCTTTCTACTAGATTTTGGGGGGATTTGTCCATTCAGCCACAAGAGCACAAGAGGTTGATGTTCTGGTTCATCCTAGATATGTTCAGTGGGGTTGAGGTCAGGGTTCTGTGTAGATACTCATGTTCTTCCACATCAGTCTTGGCAGACCATGTTCCTGTGGATGTCAGTTTGTGTACACTTCCAGTGAAGGGAAATCTTAAAGCTTCAGCATACAATCAGTGGATGTGATAGCCAGATGTCCACAAATTCTGGCAATATAGTGTATTATAATGTATTTTTTTTATAGTGCTCAATATTAAACATGGACCTTAACTTGACTGCAAGAGATTTTAGATTCAGTAAAGGCTTTTCATTGCATTATAGTTATTTTAGTTATTCATCTGTCTTTACTTGTTGATACTGGACCTTTTTAGATGACCACATATTTCTCCTGCTGCTTGAGTCGACATTTTAATCTGTACAGTCTTGAGTACAATGCCTGTTGCTAGTGTAACTGCTGAGTATTAGTTTGGCGGGATGCTATTGTGTTGTGATAATCTTGCTACTAGAAGCTAGAATTTCCTCTATCTATCTATCTATCTATCTATCTATCTATCTATCTATCTATCTATCTATCTATCTATCTATCTATCTATCTAATAGTTTAAATACATTTTCCTTTACATAGCCATTCAACCATTCAAAAAAGTGTTCCAACCCATCACAGGTCTCTCTGTCTGTCTCTCTCTCTCTCTCTCTCTCTTTTTCTCTTTTACAAGATATCTTTGCAGCATTTTGGTCCAAAATGAATAGCTGAATAACAGGGTTGAAAATAGCTGGATTTTTCTTTTAAGCAAAACTAAACTAGTTAGCTATTGTCTATGCTGATGCCATGAAGACATTAAGATTAAATTCTTTATTAACATAAGTATTCTGATGATGTCCTTAAAATGCATTTATATAATTTACTTACTTAATTCAGGTTTTTTGGGTAATGTGGTTGCACTTTCAAAGTGCCCTTGTCAGTCGATATTTCTTGAAAATAAATAAAAGGAATGAGAGAAAGCAATTCTTTCCATGATCTTTAGAATCTGGATATCCACTGGGAAATACACCATATATATATAACAACTTTCTCTATAATTTTCAGAAATGATGCTCAATTTGTGTAATATTTCCTCTGCTTCACTGGAAAGCAGTTGGAATCACACTTATATTTCCAGCTTTTAACTGAGCAGAAACTGGACATCATTCAGGTCTACTGGGGGAGGAACAATGTTGAGCTTGTTTCAGGGGTCCAAAGCTGAATCATTAGTGCTTTTTGATGTTGAGTATTATTATTTAATCCTGTCAATTTAGAGATTACCGGCTTTAATGACTGCTGATCTTTAATGACTGGTGGAGGAACTGCCTGCTTTCTTTGGCAAAACTGGACCAAAGCATGCCCAGTTACCCAATTTAAGCTGAAAAAAGTATTACAATATTTACAAATTACAATGTTTTAGGTTTTTTTTTTTTTTTAAGAGATTATGGAGTTTTACTTGGTCTAATATTTGAAAACCTATTCAAGAAAACTGCAAGAAATGCCCTGAAAGATCTGAGTAGTGCACAAAAGAATTAGTACACCATGCCACAGAAGCAAAAGTCAAGAGTGTAGAATTGGATCTGATCCATTTCCTTGTACCAGGGTGGACTCAAACCAAAAGTCCAGGGACTGGAGGTGGACCTGATCCAATTCGTCTTATCTGGTTGGAGTCAAATCTTATTCAGTACATTTTTCTCAGAGTGAGAGTCCATTGGTTGCAGTTGGACCTGATCCAGCTCATTTACATGGGTACTGAATAAGATATGGCTCCACCCAGGAAAGAAGAGATGGATCAGGTCCAGCTTTAATCCCTGGACTTTTGTTTTGACTCCACCCAGGTGCAAGGAGATGGATCAGGTCCAGTTCTATAACCTTGAATTAATCCTCTTACCTGGAGTTGAACCTGATTCAGCACCTTTATCTGGTCAGAGTCAGAGCCAAAAGTCCAGGGCTTGGAGTTGGACCTCATCCAGCTTATTTATATGGGTGGAAATGAATCAAAAGTCAGAGAAGTGGAGGTGGACCTGGTCTTTAAGATCTTTAAGATCTGATGTGAGAAAAAATTAAATTCTGCAAAGCTCAGATTGGCTCAGGTCAATTCAGGTCAAGTCAGGTCAAGTCAAGTCAAGAAACTTTTATTGTCATTTCAACTACATACACAGTACACAGTGAAATGAGACGTTTCTCCAGGACCCTGGTGCTACATAAAACAACATACAGCTACAAAACAACAAAGAGCTAAAGTCTGAAATTAAGTTGCCCTAGCTAAATAAAGTGCAATGTGTGCCACCCGGTGCAAACAGTGCATGACAAAAAGACATTGCAACAGACATTACAAAACAAAACAGTACATTTACATTTCTGACATTTGGCAGATGCCCTTATCCAGAGCGACTTACATTTTTATCTGATTTTATACAACCACAGGACAGAACAGATACAATATATATTTACATATATACAGCTCTGGAAACAAAATGAGACCACTGCCCAATCTCCAGATTTGAACCCTACTGAAAACCTCTGTAATGTCATCAAGAGGAAGATGGATGGTCACAAACCATCAAGCAAAGCTGAGCTGTTTGCTGTTTTGCAAAAAGAGTGGTATAAAGTTCCCCAATAGCAATGTGAAAAACTGGTGGAAAGCATGGAGCCAAAACACATGCAAATCAGGGTTATTCCACCAAATACTGATTTCTTAATGTTATTTAGCCAAAGCATCAACACAATTTGTTTACAAATCATTTGCATTTTGTTTTATTTGAGGTATTAAAGCTCTGCAAATACTGCATGATCTTGGGTTATTTTGATGTGTTGTCATTTCCTTTAAATATACACTCTAAATAACAATAGTTATATTTTGAATTTAGAAGAAATATTGTCAGCAGTTCAACAAAACAAAAAATGAGAAAAAGTGTTCATCTCACCAATACATGAACCTGGAAGAAAAAAACTGATTATTTTGCAGTGGTCTCTTATTTTTTTAATTTTTGTTTTAATGTGATTTTACACACACACACACACACATATATATATATGTGTAAAATCACATTAAAACAGAAAATCTTTCTTCTTCTTTCGGCTTTTCCCTTCAGGGGTCACCACAGCGAATCATCTCTCTCCACCTATCCCTATCTTCTGCATCCTCAACACTTGCACCCACTAGCTTCATATCTTCATTTACTACATCCATATACCTCCTCTTTGGCCTTCCTCTTTGCCTCCTGCCTGGCAGCTCCATGTCCAACATTCTCCTACCAGTATACTCACTCTCCCTCCTCTGAACATGTCCAAACCATCTTAATCTGGCCTCCCTAACTTTGTCCCCCAAACGTCCAACATGAGCCGTCCCTCTGATGTACTCGTTCCTAATCGTGTCCAACCTGGTCACTCCCAAAGAGAACCTCAACATCTTCAGCTCTGCTACCTCCTGACTCCTGCCTCTTCCTCAGATTTCTTCAAATCAGATTTTCAGTGTTGAAGTCGAATTGTTCGACTTAGCCATGTGAACGTAGACTAGGCTCCGATCCCATTCCAATCCACTCCACTCCACTCCAAACTCAATCCAGCGCGGGTTTTTCCGACAACCGCCGCTGCTCTTCTCCCCTATTGTGATGCTCGGGCTCGCGCTTTACGCAGAGTTTAGCGAAGCGGCTCGCGGGTGTCGTTAAAGACGCTAAAACGCGCTCTTTTTTAATTCTATTTTTTTTTATTAAAAAAATCAGGGTTTGCTCATTTCAGCAAGTTCCTAAAACTATGTCTTACTGCCTCGTGCTTAGGATATCGGAGTTGGAAAAGTGGAACTTCACCGACCTTCGGCGTCAAAGTTAAAAGGTAACGAGGGAAGTTTTTTTTTCTCTTTCCCGAGAGCTCCTGCACGACCGACGGCTGCTATTAAACAAATCTCTGCCATCATGGCGAGAAGCTCGCGCCTCGGAGCTGTGATTTTCCCTGGCTTTATTTCCTCCTCGCCTTGGACTAGTCATGCTCGGCTTTCCGGGAACAAGTTGAAGGTTTTTAGCTGTTGGCTCGTACCTTTGTTGGGACTCCTGTGCGGAGGACTTTGCGGTGCCGAAAGCGACTTTTCAATCCTGGAGGAAGCGCAAGTGCTGGCGGTGCAGATGAAGAAGCTCTCTGCTCAGGAGCTGGGAGTCTTCACCATGCAGGTAAACAAACACTTCTGCACTCCTCTAACTCGCTTTTGTGCTCTGAAATTCTTTCTATTTCTTTGTTTACTTCTTGTGTTTTGCTGTGTGTAGTCTCAGGTTGTTTTGTAGGGAAATACAGACCTGAGAGAGTTAAAATCTATCTATCTATCTATCTATCTATCTATCTATCTATCTATCTATCTATCTATCTATCTATCTATCTAAATAGATGCACAATAGTTTCCATGGTTCGATTAGCTGGAAAGAAAAATGCATTATGATTTTTATTTATTTATTTATTTATTTTTTTACAGCTGTGATGTGATATTTTGACTCTTCTGCTTTGTTGTTGTTTTTATTGATCTATTATCTGTTATTATTATTGTTATAATTTGCTCCACGCCACTCCTCAGTTTATAACTTGGAGAAAGCTTCATCATTTGTCGTTTGCCATTAGGTTTCCCTCCCAGATCTCACAAAGCTTCCACTAGTGCTCCTTAAACACACTTTAATGAAGACTCCTTAAAGTATTTTCTGCAGCCAGGATCTCTGTTAAGCGTAAATTCAACCACACAAACCCTTCACTTCCTGTCTATTATCTAAATCTGTGCAGTGGGGCGAGCGATATGATGATGAACATCATACCGTGATATTCGGAGGCGTTTTTCAGCGATACACGGTATGCAGGCGATGTAGAAATTTGCTCACGAAATGTTTTATAGGATTCTAAAAGTCCTTTTAAAAATATTGTTTTGCATATTAACATTTAATGTGACCGTAAGACTCGAGAATAACATTTTTAATAACATTTATAAATACAAATAAAAATTAAGAATTGAGAAATATTTTTTAGAAAAGTCCATATATATAATCGATGTATAAAATACTAATGGATAATTTGTAATATTAAGCAGACAGTAAATCGGCTGAACTTAAAGAGATCAAAATATTCAGTTCAGTTTTATTTGTTTAGCGTCGTCTCAAAGCAGCTTTACAGAACATAAGAAACGGAGTACAAAAATATTCAGGATATCTCAGAAAAGTGCAGTGAGATCTAATACAACAGGATATCTGTACTACTGTATACTGTACTGTCATATTGCTCAGATTTAATGTGTACTAATATTCAGTATTTTTCTTTCCTCTTCTATACTTAAATGTATCTAGAAAGGTCCAAGGTAATATTATTCATAAGCCTGCTTGTTTTTGCGGTATTGAGGTTCAGTTCACATGGCCATGTGGTTAGGGGAATAATTATAAAAGCTCTGTACAAGAAATCAGAATTTTATAATGATGAGTTCTGGTTTCCAACATTGATTGATTGATAAATAAATAAATAAATAAGCAACGAATGGCCCCCTTGGTTAGCCTTCAGGAAGCCTATTTTGGGAACCGCTGCTTTAAAAACATATTGCGACAAATAGAATAGTCTTTTATCCTGATTTTGTGGTTTTACAAATGAAAACTAAATGCTGAATTGAAGAATATCGAGTATATAATGCATTTCTATGTTTTCTTAAAACATGCACTGCACCAAAAAGAAATACTGATAAAGGAATAGTAAAACAACTGATTTGTAATAGAATGAATATGGGATCTGTGTGTGTGTGTCTGCGCCATGGTTTTCTTTTTTTTTCTCTCCTTATTTTATTTATTTTTTTTAAATCAATAAAAGAGCACCCGCTAAAACACGAATCTTAGCTGCTCTGTTGGAGAAACACATCCCAAATTATTTGTAACCATCGTTGTTATCATGATGACAACACACACATGTATCGTGTCTCTTGTTTGAGAAACTGTATCCTACTCTTAAACAAATGGCAGACTTTGTTATGACGGTGTGATGTGATGGTGTTGGAGGAGCGTGCACTTCATACTGAAAGGACAGAGTGGTGGTCGGTGGGGGGCCCCGTCCCAAATGGCCTTTCATCTCTGTGAATAGCTGGAGACCACATCACCGTCCCAGAGGGGCCTGCACCACTCCCATCGCTCCTCCTTTATCACACTTAGTTGTTAATAATCTCTCTCTTGCATGCACACACACACACACACCTCTCTCTCTCTCTCTTGCACGCACACACACACACACACCTCTCTCTCTCGCTCATGCACACACACACACACACACTCACCTCTCTCTCTCTCGCTCACACACACACACACACACACACACACCTCTCTCTCTCTCGCTCTCTCACACACACACACATACACACACACTCACCTCTCTCTCTCTCTTGCTCACACACACACGCTCACACTCACACACACACACACACACACACACCCACCTCTCTCTCTCTCTCTTGCTCACACACACACCTCTCTCTCTTTCTCTCTCTCTCTCTCTCTTGCTCACACACACACACCTCTCTCTCTCTTGCTCACACACACACCTTTCTCTCTCCCTCTCTGTTGCTCACACACACACACACACACACACACTCAGCTCTCTCTCTCTCTTGCTCACACACGCACACCTCTCTCTCTCTCTCTCTCTCTTGCTCACACACACACACACACACTCACCTCTCTCTCTCTCTTGCTCACACACGCACACCTCTCTCTCTCTCTCTCTTGCTCACACACACACACACCCCTCTCTCTCTCTTGCTCACACACACACCTCTCTCTCTCCCTCTCTGTTGCTCACACACAAACACACACACACACACACACACACACACACACACCTCTCTCTCTCTTGGTCACACACACCTCTCTCTCTCTCACACACACACACACCTCTCTCTCTCTCTATTGCTCACACACACACACATACACACTCGCTCTTCTTTTCTCCATTTTCATCTTCTAATTGATAACAGCTCCAACAAATGCTTTGCTTACTCAGGCACGTTTTAAAAATGTCTTCTTTTTTTAACATCTGGTCCCAGATCCATGTTGCAGCTGTTGAAACAACAAAACAAAATAACAATAGAAAAAAAAAATCCCTCCAAAATGCTAATTTCAAACATTTGTGTAAAATCAAGCTGTGTATTTAGTCAGACCAATTCCCATAAGCTTGGATGATCTGCTTCCAGTTTAAATATATCCCTGCCCACGAAAACAAGTCTTGCAACGTAGCATTGCCAAGCTCCTACACCTGAATGACGGCTCTGGCCCGAAGAAGCTGGATGTGGTGTTAAAAATTCCGTGCATGTTAATGTTAACGTTGCTTCCAGGTGAACGTGCTCGTCTGTGATGTCATACGTTTGAGCCGGTTTGCTTGAGTTAAATGCTGTAAATCTGGCTCGATTACAAGCCAAATAAATATTTAAGGTGTAGGTAAACAGTGTGGTACTTTCTGATACAGATCTTAAAATTGGGTCTGATTCATCGTTCAGGGTTTACTGAAGATCTTTTATGTAAGCTGACTTTTCAGCCCTCACACTGGCTTTTTAAACGAAGTGAATAATCTCGAGCGAATTTGCAGTGCAGTGAAATTGCTCACGCTCAGGTCTCGTAGTAACGCAGGCGTGTTCTCCTGATCCGGCTGTATTGCTTTGTCGAGTGTTTTAGTGGCTCTTCGCTTCATTTCCATTCCTGAGATGATGATCTCATACGATCCTGATGCAGTCGCTCCTCATCTTTCTTGCTGCACGTTAATCCTATCTACACAGTCTCTGTTTCTCTCGCTAACATATGACTGGTTGTTTATTAACCCAGTCCATGCAGGAATTTCAAGGAAGAGTGAATGAATCATGGGACACTTGTGTGGAACAACGTATAGCCTAGCTTAAGCTTACGTCTTTAGTTATCATGTCTAGTGGATTTGTCTCATTCACTGATGGAGTACGTTTAGACCATCCCCATGAGATCGAACCATCCAGCAGTCTGGGTGGCACACCTCTCCATGTTGTACCTACCCCACAGCCAGTTTAATATTACCTTGGTTCCAGTGGCTGAGCATCACATACAGCACCGGGTTCTTTAGAGCATGAGCCATGAAGCGAAAGCTTGTTAAGCTTTGATTAAACAGCCGTGGAGTATTCGCGCATGGCGTTCATTAACTTCGCCAGTGTGACTGTCTGAACTGTTTTGTCTTTATTACTCATGCCGCTTTCCTCATCGGGAAGAGAGAACAGTGCAGTTTAGGGCTTTGAATTTTTTTTTTTTAAGCCTGCATGTGATTTATGAAAAATGGATGCAGTATTAATGAGTTTTATATGCAGAGAAGGAAGGAATGTTCTAGAATGGCTGTAGCGCTGCACAGTGTTGTTACCTCTTAAGCTAAGGAGATTTTCCAGGTCCACACAGGATCTATTAATGATGATTCTTCATCTTTACGCAGTTATTTCTCTACTTAAACCTCCATTTAAGTTATATCTTATGAAAGAGCTTCATATCTGCCGTGTATTCTCACTCAAACAAACAAGAACCTGTGTGGTGTTCTATAGGCTCAATTTGAGATTCAGACACAGTAAAAGATTTTATTCAACTTTACTGTCACTATATGAATACAGATGAATCCGGTGCAGGAGGATAGACAAAGACTACAATACAAAAAAATGTGCAACGATCAGTGAATGTAGGTAGAATTTTAATGTGTGAATTATATTTAAATAATAAGTATGAAGGCCTGAAGAGCCTCTGTTACAAGTGGAGAGAAAGGAGGAGACAGGAGGCCCGCTGAAATTCCAGCAATTTATTTAATGTATACAAAACCCGGAATGAAATTAAGAGGGTTCGTGGTTTAAAGAGGGGTAAAAGGCCAGGCGGCCGGGGATATCTGGCTGTACCCCCTAGCAATAAGTGGTGTTTGGAAATAAAGTGCAAGGACAGATAATATGTTTATCATGTAGTGATATAAATCCTTTTTATATAGAATTAAGAAAATGTGAACTTGTGTTACGGATTTGTTGAGACACACTCAGTAGGGGTTATTTGGATAGATTTGTGATGGACACTAAAGAAAGACTTAAGGTCATACACATGAAGCTTATAGACTTTACACCATAAATTCTGTATGTAACCGATACTATGTTTTAGTACCTGGAAACACAGAAAAGAGCGAGGAAAGGGTTAATCCAGGTTACAGTGCAGTGGTTCACATTTTAGTGGGTAATTAGCACGCTTAGCATTATGTATTCAACAATCTCTGCAGTATTCAATATCACATCATGGCCTCTAGCAGAAGAATATCGTAAATATAATATAAAGCAAAATGAACAGGGTTAGTTGCAGCATTTCTTTTATGAGATATATATATATATATATATATATATATATATATATATATATATATATATATATATATATATATATATATATATATATATATATATATATATATATAAATATAAATAAAAATGGCTGGTTTGACTCCATGTTCTGGAGCTCTGTTGTGTTCAGGCGGTCGTACCCAGGACAGCCGATCCGTCTGAGAACAGTGTGTATTGCTCTCAAAGCTTACACTGAGAGAATGCTGTACCTTGTGGAGGGTTTTGAGGGGGGAGAAAATGTCTGAAGCACAGAAAAACAGGAGCCGTACGTGCACACAGACTAATTATCCCCCTGCATCAAGCCTTAACAGGCAGAATAAACAGTAAGAGAGAATGTTTCTCACTGAAGAGCAGTTAGGAGAGGGGTGTAGGCTGGATCTAGGGGATGGGGAGGCGTCTCTAGCAACTGGGGCATTATTATTTTGATTATTTTACAGAGATAATGAGAGTGTTTTGCCTCTGTTTGTATTGAGCACATTTGATGTTTTCGAATTAAGATGATTTAAACCAAAAAAAGGATAATACATAAATAATTCACACACCCGAACAGCTAGCAAAATTAATTTAGCATCTGATTGGATTTGACTTAATTTTGATTTGGAAATGCAGTGGAAATGTCCGAGTCAGTGCTGCAGTGCAGTCAGAACGACACCTTTAAATGTAGTTGGTAAATGGTTTAATGGTAAACAGGTTTAAAATGCTTGAGATGCACACAAAAGAGAAAGATCTAAAGGGCTACAGAAGCGAGCCATAAATCTCCGGAAATGTCTAGCACTTCCGCCGGTTCGTCTGCCCCAATTTGAACGGGTTAAATGACTGAAATAAGGCAACACAAAGCCAGTTGGAAACTAGTGGTTAAATGGGACTACAGAGGTTGTCAGAGAAGTTAAACGTCATCATGGCAGACAGGAAGTCTCATCTACTACAGCTTCGTCAGGTTTATACAAACTATTCCAAGTCAAACCTTTCATTCATTCAGATTCGTCTACAAATAGAGCAGGGGTTCATGGTGTTTAAATAAAGAATGTCTGAAGAAAAGTCATGCGACCGTATTGTAGCTCAGATCATTTATCTATTTTTACTTCTGTAATTTGTGAAGATTATCCTGATGAACAAAACGTGCAAGAAGCGTAAACATTTCCTGGTCACTGAGCTGATTTTTCTCTAATCCCAAAGCATGTAAAAATCCCATCAGCCTTTTGGAAATCAGGTGGGATGATCAGTTCCAGGCTACAAAAACACGTCAATCCCCGCAGCACTTTATTTCAGTTCAGGAAATCGTGTCGATCTTCAAGCTGTCATTTTCACCATCCGACTGGTTTTCCCAGGTGGCCACATGCTTTTCATTTTGGTTTCATTTTGTAGATGAAAGAGTGGCTCAGTGCAACTGCAATTTCTCTGGTTTGGGGTTAACAATCTGTCAAAATGAACAGCAGATATTTTAAGCGGGATTTGTGTGTGGTTTGTGCTGTAGATATCCCTGCGTTGTAAATCTGAGCAATATTCTGGAAGCTCTGTTAGATTTTCCCCATCCTGAAGGGGTGAAGCAGATTTAGCGAGCAACAGCGAAGTTTTTTGTTTGTGTAGACCACATTGTCCTGCTCTGTCCTTGTCACGGAAAAACACAGTTGTTAGTCACAGCAGAAAATATTTTAGTGTTGTGGTTGTACAGTAACTCTATTCGAGGATTTGCTGTATTGAAATCTTTTCTCATTTAAGATTTGTCTACCCTTCTTCAAAGGTTCACATACCAGACACATGTGCATCATGTCCAGCCATGGCATGGTGTTTTTGTTGACTTCACATTTTGTGTTTTTCAGAATAGTCATGTAGATTCCTAGGCCAGATAAATCGTTATTATGGTTTTATGCTTGTTACATTTGGTTGTTTTCTGCGGGCATCCTGTTCATCTGAGCTTTCAGACGCAGTATAGCTGGTAGAAAGCTGGCTCTCAGGGTCCTGCAGTGCTTCTATACAGAACATTTACCTTACAGTGTATCATCATATATAGGACTAGCAAATTATATCTACATTTCCCATGCTGCATTAAAAATAGATTTTTAAAAAATATTTTAAAATGTTTATTTTTTAAAAAAAAATAAGAAAATATTTAACATTTAAAGAAGTAAAAATATTTAAAATCTTTAAAATTATGGATTAAGTACAAAATTTTTAGATTTTATTTTTTTTTAATAATGTCAGATGTCTCAGGTTAGTTTAAATTAAGCACAATATCTCAGGAAAGACATTTCCATCGACTGGAAAGTTGGGACAGTCGTTGACTGCAGCGAACAAATATTTTGAATAATCATCATAATCAGAAAATTGTTCTTGAAAATGTTATCACGTATTATCATATCGACCATAATTGATCATAATTAGACTCCTAAACTCTTCGTCCCACTGAGTTTGTACTGGCTCTCCACATGTTTGTTTTTGTAATTCCTCACATCAGAACCTAAGTTATCTAATGTAAAATGCCCCCAAAATGTTGACGTGAAATGTTCTGTGAATATGATGGTGTGATAAACCCTTCTTCATAACCCACACCAGCTAATCGGTCATTTTTATAGAACTGTATACACTTTGTTAATGTCGTTGCCCTGGTCTTTTTTCCCCCCACTTTTTCTAGTGATTTGTTTGAATGTATGGTAATATACGCTAAAGTGTGGGTTCTAGATGCCCCACAGCTACGAAGTGAGTGCAACCTGTTTAGCGAACGTGTGTTGAATTAGCTATAGAACTACTGAGGCTAGGCATTTCACTGAGAATCTCCCCGAGGCAAATCTGAGCCCTTCTCCTGAAGGTGAGCCTGCTTCACAAGTGTCTTTCATTAAACAGGAGCTGTAATCAACTGGCCTCAGAGTACACACACACACACACACACAGAGTGAATAGGAGCTTCATGGGAACTAGGTTTTGTGTGGCCCTTCCTGCAGGGTGACCTGCGATGGCACACAGGACTTTATCAGATAGGCTTTAGCACACAGCACCACCCTGAGAGAAGTGGGGGGAATGTAGGGGGGGAATCGAAACGCTGTGAGAACCAGGCTGCGTGTGTGTTTGGGCTCTGCGTGTGTGTTGTCATGAATGAGGGGTGGTTCAGCACTTAGGCGCTCTTCAGGCTTTGCATTTTTTCAACTCCCCCTCCCCCCTTCCCTCTCCTGGAGGAGGCCTGGCTTTCACAAGGAGCGCTACGGAGGGCCTCTACTCCTGCCCGACTGCCAGACTAGCCTCCTTTCTGTCTTTTGGATTAATGATCCAGTGAGTGTGCTGTAACTCGCAGACGACGGCGACATTTTGAAGATGGTCCGTGATGTGATTAGCACAAGCCTGCGAATGCGAGTGCGCACACGTAGTCAAAACCGAGCCGTAACTCACGGGAGCTCGTGGGTCCAGGCAATCGAGCGCAGGATGGTGGGGGGCTGGGAGGTCGTGCATGGGCCGCTTTGAAAAGGTCTCACAATGCCGAGCAACAGAGTGAGGACTCTGTCGTTGTAGCCAGGCTCCTTTCATTGTCATGAATAAATAAATAAACCCACTTCATTAATCCTGAATTCTGTTTGAAGCCTTTTTGTGTGCAGCAGACACCAGGGCAATACTGTTCTTCTAGTTACACACTCACACACACACAGATTTTTCAAACTTTATTTTTTCTTTTATTTCAGATTATTGCTATTATTTGATTATTATATTATTTCTTTTCTTTTAGAGTTCAAGGTCAGGGTCTTATTTTTTTAATACTCTATTTTATAAATTGATGTAATTACTGTATGATCTTACTTTGAATATATATTATTAATTATTATATATGTGTGTGTGTGTGTGTATGTATATATATATATATATATATTAGATTGAACATCTTAGACATAATTCTAATGTAATTATTTATTTTTCCTCTAACTGGACATTTAATGTAAACCTGTACTGCTGTCTGAGCCGCTGCTATAGAAATTCACCTTGACCAATCAGATTAGAGAATTCAGTAGCACTGTGCTATAAACTTCTTTCTTTTAATTCTCCCCTGAGGTTTCCTTAAGGGTTTATAATATCCGTGGGGGCACTTCCTATTTTGGTAAGGTTAAACAGATTTCGAGCTGATAAACTGACCATATCAGGTTTTTCTTTTCTTGTTGAAATTCTTGTCTCTGTCCTAATCACGCATTAGCTATCGATGCAGCTCATGATGATTGTCTTTAAAAAAAATAAAATAAAATAACCAAGCTATATTTTCCTCTAGTGTTCCTGAATGCATTGCATTTTATCACTAGTGTCATATCAGCTTCAAAGACTATGCCACGATCAATTTTTCAGCTTCCTGCCTCTAGCGAGGACTCCCGCCTCATCTCTTTCACACACTCAGAGTCTGTACTCCTCTTCATTGGCTAACATAAAACAGGAAATGACCTCGGATGATGTCTGACCTCCGACCCCGTCCCTCTGATGGGGAGATGAAAGAGCGCCTACTCGGAGGTCAGTAATTGGCAGAAAGGCCAGCGTTGCCTTTGTGTCTCGAGAGGAACGGTGAGCTCAACAGGCAGCAGCTGCGTGGCTGTAGGATTGCCGAGTGCCGGGGTGTGATGGTGGCTTTATTCATGCAGCTCGACCGGTAAAGCAGCACCTGCTATAACGGAGGAAAAAGGAGCTGGGTGTTGCAAGACACTCCATTTCCACTGACTGGTGTGTAAACATCAATGTGGCCGTGAACATAATTTTTGTGTGGGTATAAACTGAAGAGTGTTGCCAAAGATATTCCTGTTTGTTTATTTATATCCCCCATAAGGCCATCGAAGACGGTGACTTGTGTGCAAGATAAACTGACTAACCCTGGGGTGAGATCACATGAGCTTTGTGGAAATATTTACTGCCCTGTTTACTTCTTATGGGAGTGTGTGTGGGTGTCAGGAGGTGTTGTATGAAAAAAGCATGTTTGAGCATTGAGTGTTTATAGTACCTGTCTGCACTCTGCTGCTGCGTGTGTGTGTGTGTGTGCTGGTCCAGTGCCAGCGTGTCTGAACAGGAGTCTTGGGGACGGCTTACTGCCTGTCTGATTACTGCTGAAATCAAAATCACATGTAATGAGCGTTCATAGAGAGACCAGAGCATTGTGGGATAGCTAGTGGCCTCAGGTGCCTCTGTGGGTGCTGTACTGATCCAAGCTCTTTTGAGAATATTGTTGAAAGCTCTCTATCTCTCTCTCTCTCAAACACACACAATCTGTTTTTCTCTATTCAATATATAAATTTTTCAAGCAAAAAAGTTTTTCATTCCGTATTTTTATTGATGTTTTTTAAATGATGAAAAATGAATATTTTTAATGCCACGGGCCTGCCAAACGAGTGCCGCTCCTTTGCGCCTTTGTTCAAGCATAAATAAAGATGAGCTTCTCTTCCTCCGATTGATGTAGCTCCTCTCTCCGAGCCGTGTTGTGTGCTGATACGAGTTTGTAACTCGCCTCTGTTTGATGTGCCGTCTTCAGAAAATCACTACTCCAGCTCTGCATTATTGATGGGGTTGTGTCAGTTTTCCTGCGCCGTGCATTTTAATCCGGTCTCCCCAACTGACATTTAGTGCTGCGGTCTCCTTGAATCTGTGGATGTTTTAGAGCTGTGAGTGGGGCGTTGCTGTTTGAAATCTTCATAGGTTGACAATCTGCTCTTAAAATTTCACCGTGCTAATCAATCACTCCAAAAAAAAAAATCCTTTTTTTTAACCAATTCTTTGTACAAAGTCTTCTTGCATGGAGAGCAAAAGCAAAGAAAGGTGATCCAATCCAGTTCCTTTTCTCAACAAGAGATTTCTGGAAACATCTTTTACATAATATTTCCTCCACTGGTTGTTAGCCGAAGGAGAAAAGCGGCTATTATTAATAATAATAATATCAATACAAAAACTCTCTAGTACTGTTTAGCTGAAAATAAGGAGGTCCGCTGTGTCATGTGTTTCTGGGGGTTGTGTTAGCTGTCGGGTAATACAAAAAAAAACCCTGCTTGAACAGCAGCAAAGCAAGTAACGTCATGTATTTGTCTTCAGTAGCGGATTCTCCAAGTAGGAAAAACCAAAAGTTGCCAAATATGTTGCGTGTAATCGGGTCTGTGCAGCGATTACGAAGAAACTTTTCAACCACGGTGTGTTGATCTGCATTCATAAAACAGCAGCAGCTGCTACCATCAGCCTCCAAATAGTGCTACTTGATGTTGCCAAAAAAAAATTTTCCCCCACAAATTCACACTTTAGCTCTTATGTATTGCAATTGAATAAAAATGATTTCAATATTTTTTCTGTATTTTTTTTTATTGTATTTTGGAACTGGACGCTTTTTTATTACTATCATTTTGAGTCATCTAGTGCTGAACGATTTCCAGGATAATTTCAAATTAACGTGTTTGGACATGATTTTCATGGTGTCGCAAATGCAGATATGCAAATACAATAACTAGTGCAGTGAACACTTATATAAATAAATGATTTTATCGAAATGACGAAAGCTATTTGCCTCGAAGGTTGTTTGCACTGTTTGCTGTTCATGGCGTTGTCTGTATTTTTGCACAGCTTAACAAACCTTTTATTCTCGAAATGCCAACATCTGGCTCCTCCTGAAGCTCCTTTTGTCGTATTGAACAGCACTAGGAAATGATTCAGCTAGTGCTTTATTTCACTCGAGGTTGCAAATAAACCTGGTTCACAAACTCCAACCAGTAAAAGCCAAGAAAGCCGAACACTTGGGGTAGTCTCTTTCTCGTAGACGAGTTTCTTCCTCGTCTACGGAGTGACGTCAGATCATCGTGTCTGCTCACAGCATCAGCAGTAAACATAGTGACATTATGTTTAAATGCTGTATATGTAAGTATTTGCTCTAGATTAATCACTGTACACACAAACCAGTAACTGTACACATCACTATCTGAGGAAGATGTACGTCATTCTTCAGTTAAATTTATAAAAGCTAGCTAAAGATGAATATGGATGAATTTCCACCTGCACCGTGTTTCATCATCATCTTCATCTTGATAATCATGTTAAAACACGTTAATTCGAACTAATCGTGAAAATGGGCAGTCCAGGATGTCATACATGGAGGGGTTTTTAAAAAAATGTATTTCATTTTTGACACCTCATGAATCAGAAAGGTTTTTTGTTCTTTTCAGACGCACAAGAAAAAAAAAGAACGAACACGAGTAATAGACCTGAAAAATATGAAAGCTCTGATGTGCTTTTTAATCGCAGAGATAGAGGGCCAACACGCAAAATAACAAAAGATGAATATGGTGACGTCCATTTTTTTCCACTTTGCCTGCCATTCTTCGCCGTCAAATTTGACGCAATTCTTACAAGCGACTTACCGATTGAGAGAGAAGTCGAGTGCGGCGTAATATTTTACACAAACTCATTCATCCGACTTTTCCAACCATGTCTCTGAAGTGATATTTCCACCTGTCTTGGCCGTGAGCTCACTCCTCAGGGAAGCGCTGTCTGTTTATCTTGGTGGGGTTTTGTTGTGTGCGCACAGTGTTTGGGAGTATCACAGGTTATAGGATTGAGATATCAATATTTAAGATTGAATAGCATTTTTAAATGAAAAAAAGTAGTATATGTAAACATGTACAATAAGATCATCTTGATAATCATACTAAAACATGCATCGTGAAAGTGGCTCAGCATTATGTGACTCGAAATAATGATAATAAAACAAATGGTGCATTAGTGAGCGTATGTCATTTTCTGTTTCTAGCAAGACATGGTATATTGGATACCGGAGTAAATATGCAGCACCTCCAGGATTTTGTGATTGTAGAAATCAACGAAACAAAAAATCAAACTTATTCCATTATATTCAGAATTTTTCAGAATTACCGCAGATTTTTCACAGGTTTAGCCCGAGACACGTCATGTGACGTCACAACACTTGTTCAGCCAAAGTCCTCTCCGATTCATGTCAGTGAAATGTGAGTAAAAGCCATCATAGGAAGTCATTACATATGAGTGTTCACTGTTAGGAGTTTAAAAGCAGAGTCCTGTGCTTGCAGTTTCACCAGGTCAAGTATTTTTCCACAAAAAAAAAAAAAGGCATTGTAAATTTTTGGGAAATAACTGCAGCAAAATCAAGCATTTTTGGCAACAACAACAAAAACCTGCCAGTCTGTCCATCCCTCCAGGATTTCACAGACATACATGGAAGGTATTTTTTATTTATTTCATTTTTGACACCTCATGAATCAGAAAGATTTTTTGTTCTTTTCAGACGCACAAGAAAAAAAGAACGAACACGAGTAATAGATTTACAATATATGAGAGATATAGGGACAACAAATATATTTATATTGTTTATTGATTACAATCTTCAGCAGACCACAAACTGACACTTATACAAATGTGGACCTCATAGTTTAGAAGTTAGAGACTAGATCTTGGACTAGAGAACAGTCTGTGATCATTTTGAAAGTCGAAAAATAAATAGTGCTTGTTGTAGTCGCAGGAACACACCCACTTCCTAAAGCCTCTGGATCACAGAATCTAATGCAGATACGAGCCTGATATATTGCACAATATTTATTTATTATGACGATAGCGGCGATATTTCCAGATTGTACAGAACATACTTGACTGAAATGGGATCATGGGATCGATCGATCTATCTGTCTGTCTGTCTGTCTCTGTCTGTCTGTCTATTTATCTGTCTGTCTGTATGTCTATCTATTTATCTGTCTGTCTGTATGTCTATCTATTTATCTGTCTGTCTGTCTGTCTGTCTGTCTGTCTATCTATCTATCTATCTATCTATCTATCTATCTATCTATCTATCTATCTATCTATCTATCTATCTATCTATCTATCTATCTATCTATCTATCTATCTATCTACACTATATTGCCAAAAGTATTCGCTCACCTGCCTTGACTCGCATATGAACTTAAGTGACATCCCATTCCTAATCCATAGGGTTCAATATGACGTCGGTCCACCCTTTGCAGCTATAACAGCTTCAACTCTTCTGGGAAGGCTGTCCACAAGGTTTAGGAGTGTGTTTATGGGAATTTTTGACCATTCTTCCAGAAGCGCATTTGTGAGGTCACACACTGATGTTGGACGAGAAGGCCTGGCTCTCAGTCTCCGCTCTAATTCATTCCAAAGGTGTTCTATTGGGTTGAGGTCAGGACTCTGTGCAGGCCAGTCAAGTTCATCCACACCAGACTCTGTCATCCATGTCTTTATGGACCTTGCTTTGTGCACTGGTGCACAGTCATGTTGGAAGAGGAAGGGGCCAGCTCCAAACTGTTCCCACAAAGTTGGGAGCATGGAATTGTCCAAAATGTCTTGGTATGCTGAAGCATTCAGAGTTCCTTTCACTGGAACTAAGGGGCCAAGCCCAGCTCCTGAAAAACAACCCCACACCATAATCCCCCCTCCACCAAACTTTACACTTGGCACAATGCAGTCAGACAAGTACCGTTCTCCTGGCGACCGCCAAACCCAGACTCGTCCATCAGATTGCCAGATGGAGAAGCGCGATTCGTCACTCCAGAGAACGCGTCTCCACTGCTCTAGAGTCCAGTGGCGGCGTGCTTTACACCACTGCATCCGACGCTTTGCATTGCACTTGGTGATGTATGGCTTGGATGCAGCTGCTCGGCCATGGAAACCCATTCCATGAAGCTCTCTGCGCACTGTTCTTGAGCTAATCTGAAGGCCACATGAAGTTTGGAGGTCTGTAGCGATTGACTCTGCAGAAAGTTGGCGACCTCTTCGCACTATGCGCCTCAGCATCCGCTGACCCCGCTCCGTCAGTTTACGTGGCCTACCACTTCGTGGCTGAGTTGCTGTCGTTCCCAAACATTTCCACGTTCTTATAATACAGTTGACTGTGGAATATTTAGGAGCGAGGAAATTTCACGACTGGATTTGTTGCACAGGTGGCATCCTATCACAGTTCCACGCTGGAATTCACTGAGCTCCTGAGAGCGACCCATTCTTTCACAAATGTTTGTAAAAACAGTCTGCATGCCTAGGTGCTTGATTTTATACACCTGTGGCCATGGAAGTGATTGGAATACCTGATTCTGATTATTTGGATGGGTGAGCGAATACTTTTGGCAATATAGTGTATCTGTCTGTCTGTCTGTCTGTCTGTCTGTCTGAAATATTAGCTTTAATCAACAGGTTTTTTTGTCTTTAGGTGCATTTTAAAACACCGCTTCACTCAGTGCACCAGATCTTATTTTTCACACCTGTGTGTGTTTGTGTGTGTTTTTTCTTTTTGTTTAACTTGTTAGTTCATCCTGCTGTCGGTGCATTCAGGCTTTTCCAGCTGTGTTTGAGGACTTTGCCTCATCTGTCATCCCGATAGCCCTCTCTGTTTGGGTTTCTCTTCGAGGCTCATGGCTAGTGTTGGTGTGTTTGTTTACAATGCCTGCTCTTCAGAAAAGGTGGCAAGTGCCAAAAACAAGCGTAACATTCCTGCACCGGGAACAAGGAGCAGCTTTTGTTGTTTTTTTTTTTTTTTTTGGATTAGCTCCAGTGATTATTCACTTTGCAGTCCCGCAAGAACAGAATCTGAAATTCGACACCAAATATGTCTGACTCGAGCTTGTTTGTAAGTTTTGTGTGTCGAGCATACGTGCATCGAAGAGCAGATTTTAAGCAAGCCCACGTTACTCTTTGGACCAAGTTACATTTCTCAGAGTTAAAAATTGGCTTATAAATTAACTGGTCCTAATTGCATGACCTTCAGTTAAAAGAGGGGTGTAAAGGGGTTTCTGTGTGTGTGTGTGTGTGTGTGTGTGTGTGAGAGATGTATTGTAGAACTTTCACAGAATCTGCTGCACAGATTTACAGAAATGTGAAATGATTTTCTACATCATTCACAGATTAACAGTAAACTGGATCGGAGGCTGTTTTTATTGTAACACATCGTTTCAGATGCGGATCGTAAACTTAACACGCCGAAGCCTGAGGTTTATTCCCCTCCTAATGCATAATCGCAATACTGATATTGCAAAATGCTTGTTCTGTGCAAATGAACACTAACCAGCTGCTTTTATTTACTAGGAGCTGTCTGTGTTTAAATAGTTTAAAAGATTAATAATGTTTGTTAGAATACACCGATATTCAGGCATAAAATTATGAGCAGCTCTTGTGGGGTGTTCCCGGTCTGCAGTGGTCAGTATCTATCAAAAGTGGTCCAAGGAAGGAACAGTGGTGAACCGGCGACAGGGTCATGGGCGGCCAAGGCTCATTGATGCACGTGGGGAGTGAAGGCTGGCCCGTGTGATCCGATCCAACAGACGAGTTACTGTTGCACAAACTGCTGAAGAAGTTAATGCTGGTTCTGATAGAAAGGTGTCAGAATACACAGTGCATGATGGGTCAGGGCTATTTTGGCAGCAAGAGTAGGACAAACACAATATTAGGCAAGTGGTCATAATGTTGTGCCTGGTCTGTGTAGACTGATGTATAATCATGCCATCTAATATGTTTAGTTTGTTTTATTCTTTTGCAAGGTACATTTTAATCAGCATTTTAATACAGCAGCTCTATCCTACTCCACATCTTCCTGCCTTCATATTCCTCTTTCTGAAACTCGCAACAGAGCAGTACATATTAGATTCATTAGTCATTTTTTCACCATGTGACAGGACGGCACGCAGAGCTTCACACTGTTTTACATATTGTCGCAGATTACTGATGGTGGAGAAAAGGGAGAAAATATAAACCAGACCTTGTCGTTGGTGTAAATTGAGCTCGCAGCTTGCGAGTTGATGCTGGTAATAAAAGACTGAGTTTGCCTTTACACCAGTAAATTTCTTGATTATATAATTAGCAGTAAAGGAAGTCTGATTGGAAGAGCAGGAAAGATACTCTATTAGTGTCTGAGAGAGAAAGGTGCTTGCTAAGAACTCCTTTTAACAAGCGGAGCAGAGAGCCTGTCTGAGTGAGCCTAATGGACTTTGGCAGCACTGTAGGTTCCTGCTCACTGATGCCTGTCTGTAACCAGGCCTGTGTGTGTGAATACTGCACACAGCCGAAAGACCCTTTGTCCTTCAGAGCAGAACTAGCAGCAGGATGTAGGCAACGGGTGAGCAGCGCTGATCCTAAACCCAACAGTTCTCCTTGACCACTCGGATGGAGTTCCTCTGTTGGCCCTCTATTCATTTTGGATTCCCTTCAAAAGTGCTTTTTGTAGTTAGCGCATATGCCAAGTACATGGTTAAAGCTTGCTGAACTGCTCTGTTGACAGAAGCACACATTCACACCCAGCGGTGCTGTAATTTAAATGCATCAGGCAGTTTTCTGACAGCTAGTATATACTGTATACATTGACAGCATAATCTGATAAATGCAACAAATATCAGTTTTTAGGCAGTATTAAAAGTGGCTTGGTGGTTAGTACGTTTTGCCTCACACCTCCAGGGTTACGGGGGGTTCAGTTCCCACTTATGTCCTGTGAGCACTTCAAAAGTTTGGATGTGTATCAGGGTTTCATCCGGGAAACCCGCTTTCTTTCTCAATCCATAGGCATGTAGGCTGATTGGCATCTCAAAGCTTCTCTGTAATGTGTGAATGGTCGTGTGTGCGCGAAAGTGCCATATGATGGGTTAGCACCTCGTCCAGGGTGTCCCCCACCTTGTACCCAGAGTCCCCTGGGATAGACTCATAGTTTCCCATGACCCTGTGTAAGGTTCAAGAGAAGACAAGAAGCCTTTATCACCACCACACATACATTTACAGTACAGTGAAATTCTTTTCTTCGCATATCCCAGCTGAGGAAGTTGGGGGCAGAGCAGAGCAGAGAGGGTTAAGGGGCCCAACCTTCTGAGCAGCAACCCAGAGCCGTTAACCACTTGTGCCACCACTGCCCCAATAAACAGTATAAACAGCGGGTGGATAAAACGCACTTTTAACCCTTTTATTGTCATATTTAATGTTGCTGAAGACTAGCTCATAGTAGAAATACTGCACAAAGAATAACATATTAGAATAAGTAAAGGCACCTTCTGACCAGACAGCACTGTGGTATAAAGTTATAAGTTTGTGGTATAAACATTAAATTCCGATATATAATTATTTGTGGCATCATAGTCATTTCATTTTGTTTATTCAGTACTGCCAGCACAAGTTTTGCCTCCCTGAACCGCTGCATGATGACAGGGTGAGTTTACACTCGAATAGTCATCGTCAACAATGGAGGAAGGTTTTAAAGAGAGCACTATAACATTTCTATTCTGCTACACAGAGACAAACGTGTCCCGGAATAGCCGGGGCGAAATCGCTAAACATTTTCCAGTTTGACTTGGGCACCTGCTAAACAGGGATGTGTTGGCTCTGCCCTATCACAGCGGATCTCACTTTTAATCCTCCAGATGTACAAAAGGTCAGCAGGCGAGCATGCAAACAATGGTGGTCATGTAGCTGCCACGTACTCGAGCATAACCCTGGCCTTACTGTCCTTCCACTTCTATTCCGTTCCGTCCTGGAAAAAATGCTCATGTTTTCCATATGTAAATAAACACTACTGTATTATAACTTTTGTGCAACATGCATACACTATGTAAATTTAGTGTTAAATACATCTTGGATATTGTCTCAGTTTAATTACTACATGCTCCCTAATTCTGAAAAAAAGGTCATGTTTTATGAGGCTTGTGAAAATGCGCTACTTTCCTGAGAAAAATCCCTGCAGATCTGCCCCCTGTGAAGGCCTTTCATCCGGCCAGCTGGCATCATCACCACACGCCTGAACCAGGGCAGAGGGTCATCGGGACATAGAAAGGACACGCATTCCCAACAGTTCTTACTCGTTAGCCGGACAAATCTGCAATAAATAAAACAACACTTTAAAGCATAGCATTCTTATTTTATATATTTAGACAATAGCCATGTATGGTGCAGTTTGGGGAAGAATTGATGGACCCAGGGATTCAATTTTTCATGCTTTGTCTCATAATGATGTTTCCTTGGCGCTGCTTAGTGGAGCAGATGAATGCATGTGTATCTGTGTCTGTGTTTCTTTGCCATTATTCAGGAAAAGATCAGTAGTTTAATGGTTTTCATACCTTTCCAGTCTACAGCACCTCTTCCATTTAGGGTTTTCATTGCTGTTGGAAAATACCAGATATGTACCATCCAAACATTTGCTGCTTGCTTTGCTTTGCTTTGCTTGCAGACTCATCAAAGGCCACATTCACATTTGCAATTCCTTAGGCTTGGATCTGCATCTTGTTGCTGCACAGTTGTAACTGCAAATGTTTTCTATCTGTCTTTATATGCCCCTATATGCACACAACAATTTCTTTGCCAGTGCTTTTGCTTGCATCGTTTCCCCAAATATCAGGTAAATCACCAGTGTCCCCATCCATCTGCTGAATAAAGTTACTGCCGCTGTTGTCCTTTGTTGCTTTTTTTGCCACTGGATGATGACCTTTGATGAGAGAACACCAGCATTGGGGGAAAAAAAAACGCCGCATGAATTCCCATGTGGCCAGTTTCTTTCATGTCACATGACCGCTCATCTGTTATGTATCTGATCAAGGACCACATATGAGGGCTGATTTTATAAAGATTTCCCGTTCCTAAAACAGCTTTTTGTCACAGCCAAAAAGGCTTTTGTGATTTGTCATATGAACGCAGCCCAACAGGGCCATGCTGTTATCTTTTTTTTTTTTTTTAGTGTTACTGCTGTGAAATAGTGAAAGATAAGCTCTTTAAGCATTTGTACATCTGTCTCTCTAGACATGATCTCACTTTTAATTTACCATTAAAAAAAAAACAAAAAACAGGACCACCCTTTCCTCACTAAAAGATTTACTGCTGCTTGTGGCTAGATTAATACAGAAAGGTGCTTAAAACAATACGGCTAGTCCAGCTGAACCCAAACGGAGCTCTTTAGCCAGCACTTGTGTATTTTTTGGCAGGTCCAGATCAGAAACGTCATCCTCAACAAGCCCTCAGACAGTACGATCGCATTATTCTAGTCACTTCCAACAGACTCGCTTGATTTGAGCTGCACTTTGTTTTTGTGAAGTGCAGGCTCCTTTTTCCCTCATCTGCATCGGCACAAAAACCACGAAATCCGAACAGCCATTTATCTTACGCTCTACATTTCCCTGAGCTGTTAGCTTAAACACTGTTCCTGTAGTTTAAATGCTTTCATATAAAGCCCAATAAGGTTAAAAAGCTCAGAACAAAGTCTATCATAGGCAGCGTTCTGGCTGCAGATATGTCAGGTCCATTGGCGTGCTCCTGGTAGGGTCGGCCCAGCATAAAGGAGACCGGGCGCAAAAGGGCAGCACTTCCTGGCACGGTTCTCACCATCTGTGGGTGTTATGGGCTGGAGAGGCTTTGAGGGCTGGAAAAGCTGGCCATCCTGTTCGCCAGAACAGCCAGCACATGGGCCATGAAGGCATGCTCACTGGATGTACTCCTTTAAATGGGATTAATTCAAAATACACTCTGCTGTATTTTTCTTTTTTCCTTTTTAATTCACCTGCTTCTGATTTTCCATTTACCATTTGATCAAGTGCTTAAACCTATCTGAATCTCAAATGAATTAAAATGCCCATTGTGTAGGGAAAAAAAACCTAGCTATTTGTTCAATGGAGAACGTCCTATTGGTATCAATAATCGGGTCAAGCTCGGGTACCAGAGATCCGTTCTCTCTCTGGATCAAATGTGCCAGCCTCTTGCTTCAGAGAACTTGAGCCCAGTGAAAACATCGCTTGACACCATGTTAAGAATATAGTAGCTAAATCTTTGTGTTTAGTCAGTGGAAGAAATGAAAACAAGGGGGGAAAAAAGCGGAGGATTTGACAGCGGAATCTACAGCGGGAAGCAGAACAGGGTTGGACTTGTACGAGTTAGGAGCTTGAAGAAACAATCTCCACTTGACTAAATGCACAAATGTCACAACAACAATTCCCCAGATTTGATGGGTATGAATGTCTTCTGAAGCAAATCCAAAACAAGCAGAATGAAGGTGCAATGGAAATTACCTACGGGTTTTCTCGCATGTGGTATGTGCAACTTCGGGTTGTTTCAAGAATTTCTAGTGCCTTTAATTAAAATAGTTCTCATGGAGAGAGTAATTATGCATGACTATTGTTTTTGGCTGTCATTATTGCTGGAAGATTCCACTGCTTGGTTGATTTTATATATATATAATATTTTTTTTTTTTAGATCCTATGGCTTCATATTTGACTTTAGAAACTTGGAAGAGAGCTACAATGGTTGGCTGACTTCTGTTTATTAAGCCTCATAAGACACATGACATAATGCCCTCTCCCATACTGTAAACACCAATTATTATCTCTCTGTAGCTAGTCTTTTCTCCTCCTTTTCCACTTTTTTGTTGTCAGATTTGGAGTCTGATTGTGAGTTTCTGGATAATTGTAGCTCAGTCTGGCTGGAAAAGGTGCAGTACCTCTGTGGGTAAATGGATCAGCTCCAGGAATGTCAAGCAGAGCTTTTCAGCTTCACTCCCTCCGTCCTGCACTTTCTCAGCATCATGTGAGGCCCGTTTTGCTTTTGAAGCTTAGAATCTGGCACTGCCAAACACAGGTCTTGCACGCCTCCCAAATTTATCCAGAGAGACCGAGTACGCAGAGTCACCCTCGCATGTTCCTTGGCCAACTCTTCGAGGCAGCTATGCACAGTGATCTAATTTTAGGTGCAGGAGCCTCAAAATGGTGTGTTGCTTGGGGGTCTGAGTGTTGATTTATGAACCGAATTTGAATTCACCGACGCAGATACTGAGCCGGACTCGCCGGACTTGTAGATGTGCTTTATGGTAGTTTCCCACTCCCATGAAAACTGGGAAATTTGGGATTTAGGTAACACCCTAACAACAAAGTTAATGAATTTGTAACCTAATATGCCGCTTACTCCCATTTTTCATTCTCTTGAAAGTCCATTTCTTGCCAAACCCTGAGAAAAATGAAGGCCTACAAAACTGATATTTAAGCCCCGGTTACGTTTCTGTCACATACCACAACCATAGTCGCAAGTGCTCTCCCTTCCTTTCTTGGCCGAGTCTTGGATCAGATGTGCTGGAAGCCCTGCGGCTGCAGCCGCATGTGGAAAAGGGAAGGTAATAAAACACCGGGCCTCTCAACTGTTGTCGTTGTTACTCAGGCCCCCTTCACATGTGGAAACCATTATATCCTGTCTGCAGGACTGAAAGAAAACAGGCCGGCCGTGAGCTACAGATCTGCTCCAGATTCTGCTGCATGACCCAGTCTCTCAGCGGGGCCCTCGCTGTTTTTACAAAGGGGTTTTGTTATTGCAGAACGCCGGGCTCCGTCGGCCCTCCGCTCACACTCGCTCACTTTCTGCGTGGAAGAGCAGCCACAGGACACACACACGCGGTCAATCTGCAAGGACCGATGGCACCCATTCGGACTCGCACTTAGTTAAATCATTCACACATGTTCATGTATTTCCTTCTTATTAACCAGAGGTAAACTTTTACTTTTCCTTAGACAACATAACCAGCCACACTAAAGTGCCAAAGAGTCCACGGCCTTTAAAGTTCACGAACATAACATTTTGTCCGTCCTGCTTATTTGGTTCTATGGAAACGGTCACTTTTCTGTGAGGCTATTTTCAAGGCTTCCCTTGTGTTTAACTCTATTAAGATTATAGCACAGTATATTTTAACCAAGTTAAAAATGGCACTTCTTCTGTTCTTATTGCATGGGAAACAAATCCTCCTTTTTGTTTTTTTAAACCTCTGTCTGAAAACCTCAAGGAGGTTTGGATTCATTGTGTTCAATAAGAGGATTTGGGCTTTGTTGGAGGCTCAGTATGTTTGTTAGTGAGATGCAGGATTAGCAAACTGAGTTTATGCTCTCTCCGTCTCCATCCAGATCAGGTTCTGACAAACAGCATCAAGAACTCGAGCCCTCACAAAGCTCAGCTGGCAACAGGGTTATGTTGTGTATAGTCGGTCAAGCCAGACTTAAGGGATTCTGTAGATGTTTATCAAGCCTGCTCATTGTAGTACTGTGTTCAAGTTTATTTTCTCTGATGTAAGCCGGTATCCTGAGAGCCAGTTCCAACCTTCAAGATTCAGACGCTTGTAGCCAGAGAAGCGTACAAAAGATATCAGGTGCTTCATGGCTTGTTGGAGCCTCTGAGTCCATATTGTGTGATGGAACTTTTTCAGGATCTCAGGATCTTTTAGATGAGTCTCCATTGTTTTAGTTCCAAATAGGTAGTGCTCTGCAAACCAGGAGCTAGTGAGGTGGAACTTTCCGGATTTTCCAGCATTCTTACCTCTTTTTCCACT
This sequence comes from Hemibagrus wyckioides, assembly GCF_019097595.1. Taxonomy (NCBI): domain Eukaryota; kingdom Metazoa; phylum Chordata; class Actinopteri; order Siluriformes; family Bagridae; genus Hemibagrus; species Hemibagrus wyckioides. Next base: position 8,970,962 of record NC_080720.1, read on the forward strand.
GATATGGTTTGTGTTCAGTTCTCGGCCAGTGCTGGGCCAGGCAACTGGAGTCTATCATGAGCTGGCTATGAGTTTCCACAGAAATGAATGGTGATGTAACTGGTATCGTTGCTACGTGTTGTTTATGTGGCAAAATCCACCATAGCGTGTAGTGGTGTTTGTGTGCAGCTGTTACTCATGCTTTTGAGAACTTATTTGAGCTTACAGAGAAACGTAATGCAGCGGTTTTATTGCTTCATTCCCTGCTGCTTTTGCTGAGCTCCTTGTTTGATCCATGTATTCTCTCTGAAGTTTGTTTTCGATTTGCTCAGTCATTCAGTTGAAGCCAGCATTAAGCTTTTCTTTGACGTTTCTCTTTGTGCACCTTCAGAAAGACTATATTGTTAGCATGGTAGCTAGAAACCAAGACTGCTGTTGTGCAGAAAATGTTTTCTGATGCCACTGCTTTTCCTCAATCCCCACAACACACATGGTCCCTGATGTAACAGACTCCGCTGATGGTAGACTACATGATTTTCTTTGGCCCAAAACCATCACTTCTCCAGTGGAACTACGTTAGCAGGAAAGTGATTGGTGAAACAAAAGGTTCAGATATTAATTAGTTTTTAAATGCTGTTGGACTAGCCAGCAGTTATTGATGTTTATGGTATTTGAGCAGCACAGCAAAGGGAAGGTTTCTGTGACACTTTCATAAACAATTCATTTAAATAATGCAGTGTTACATAAATGCTTTTAGACATCTGGCTTGTTATTCATGATGACTTTACTTTCATGTGTCTGCTGCCCCATAGCAGCTGAGGTTTGAGTCAGTATATCATGTTTGAAACACATCAGTCACTTGGATAGCTGCGTATCCAGATGCAGGAATTCAGATTTTTTTCCCTGCTGTGTCTTTGGAACCACAAAAGAAAAAGAAAGTGTGTGTGAGTGCATGTGTTTGTGTGTTTGTTGGTGGCAAAAAATAGAAAAGTGGCATCAGAGGGGAGGCATGGGGACCTCATTCTAGGCCGGTGGCCTTTGTAGTGCAATGAGCCTATGACTGCTGGGAGCGTGAGCTGGCAGTGAGGTGCAGAAGGAGGGGGGTGAAGGTAGCAGCAGCAGCAGGAAGCTCCACATCAGCACACACTCATGCCTTCTGTTCTCTGGCCTTTCATCTTCTCTGTATGGACCCAGTTTCTCCATCACTGCTACAGCAGCTAGACAGTAAGCTACATCACCAGTTTGCAGCTTCAGCCACCTGGACTGATGCTTTGACAGGTTTTACGCTTGTTTACTTCCAAATGCAGAAATATATACACATATACACACACGCACATATTTTATATATATATATATATATACACATATACATATATATGGGGGGAAAAAATAAGAGACCACTGCAAAATAATAATTCTTATGTTTTTTTCTTCCAGGTTCATGTATTGGTGAGATGAACAGTTTTGTTTCATTTTTTTGTGAACTGCTGACAATATTTCTTCTAAATTCAAAATATAACTATTGTTATTTGGAGTGTATATTTAAAGGAATTGACAACACATCAAAATAACCCAAGATCATGCTTTATGATAAGCTTTAATAACTCAATTAAAACAAAATGCAAATAATTTGTAAACAAATTGTGTTAATGCTTTGGATAAATAACATTAAGAAATCAGTATTTGGTGGAATAACCCCGATTTGCATGCATTTTGGCTCCATGCTCTCCACCAGTTTCTCACATTGCTGTTGGGGAACTTTACACCACTGTTTTTGCAAAAAAGCAAACAGACACACAGAGAGAGAGAGGGAGGTGGGTAGAGAGAAATGGGTGAATGGATGGATGGAGAAACACATATATACATATAATAATATTTCTGCCAAAACTTTGGAAATGAAATCAGCTCAAATATTTACCTTTTTTTTTTTTTTTTTTTTATAAATGTTTTGCTTATATGCACTCTGTGGCCCCTCTAATTTATTCTCTCTTTACTTCTTTCTTTTTTCTTTATTCTATTTTCTTACTTTCTTCTCTTTCTTTACTTTTTTTTATTTATTTTTTTACTGTTTTTCTTGTTTTAACTTGATTATAAAAGAAGATTTATCTTGGGGTTTTTTTTTCATTTATATTGATTTTTTTTTCCATTCCTGTTTATTCCTCTTCCTGTTTCAGTCCTTTATTCCAAGTTTATATTCCTTTTTTAACTCTGAACTTTCTTTCTTTCTTTCTTTCTTTCTCTTTCTTTCTTTCTTTCTTTCTTTCTTTCTTTCTTTCTTTCTTTCTTTCTTTCTTTCTTTCTTTCTTTCTTTCTTTCTTTCTTTCTTTCTTTCTTTCTTTCTTTCTTTCTTTCTTTCTTTCTTTCTCTCTCTCTCTCTCTCTCTCTCTCTCTCTTTCTTTCTTTCTTGCCTTCCCTTCCCTTAAGCTCTTTGGCAGCAATAATGACCATTTCATTTGAAGTTCAATATAAGGAAGAAAAAAGATTATTTATTTTTCTGGATTTAGCTCAAATTCCCAATCCATGCTAAAATAGAACACATTCATGTGTATATAAATCTTATACACATTAAAGCTATGCTCCTCCTATCCCATATTCCCTGACCATAATCACCACTAGCAACAAAGTGTGAACTTACTCTAAAGTATTTTAACTTCACCTTTCCTGCTTTCCCTCGGTGGTACAGTCCATAATTTAATGAGGATTAGCCAGACAGGCATCTGGCTTTGAAGATGCATGACTTGCTAACAGGTTTATTCTCCTCCATCCCACCATTACAGCAGAAGCTACAGCACTGTGTCATGAACGAAGTTGCTCTTTGTTTTTGGTTGGACATCTGCAAATCTTTAAAAAGCAGCTATATCTGCATATCTAAAATTTCTGCTATCTAAATATCAGTAAAATCAGTTGATTTGTAGCCGAGATGTGGTGTACATGTTTGAGGGGATGTGTGAAGTGAGTGCATTTGGAGTTGAGTGCAGTGGTGAACATCTTGGCTTATTAAGTCAGGGCTTTGTTTGAGTGAATCTCTCTGACCATGCCTCTGTCGAAGAATGATGGAGTCAGCAAGCCTTGAATAAAGGGCACAATGAGCTTTACCCATTTCAGGCATCTATTGAACTGCGCTTCAGCTTAACCCTTGGGGTTAATGAGATTAATAATCTCTCAGCACACCATGTCCTGAAACCAAAGCAGCTGCAGCCAGAGCTCTTAGTGAGTTCATTGCAAGTGGATTTATTTTGTTATATTCAGGATTTGGTGTGTGTAGACTAGGAATGTGACACAATGCCACTATCTTTATCTGTTAGGTAAGCCAAATATTTGCATCCATATGTGTATTTAGGCACAAAAGTGGGTGTGGTGTAAATTTGGCTGGAGTGGTTAAGGCTATGTGAAAGAATTATTGGTGATCGGAAGATCAGGGTTCAAGCCCCAGTACTGCCAAGCTGCCAGTGTTGGGCCCCTGAGCAAGGCCCTTAACCCTCTCTGCTCCAGGGGCACTGTATCATGGCTGACCCTTGCTCTGATGCCAAATTCCAAACCTGGGGTATGCAAAGAAAGAATTTTACTCTGCTATAATGTATATGTGACAGTATTAAGTCTTCTTCTTCTTCTTGGTTACATCACTTGAGTTTATCATTGCTTTCTGCTTGTGATGTGTTATAAACTAGCAAAAATCACCCCAATCCTGACCAGGCAGCTCCTTAGGATGAAGGAACAAACATTGTAGAAGCATCAAGCAGCAAATCACATGCCTGTTCTTATTCTGGAGCGTTTACACTCTGTATAATAGGATGAATAGGTTACACAGGGTCACCATTCTGACTGTGGGCTGGTTGAGGGTTTCTAAGAGGGGTTGCATATCAGTCTGTAGTGTGGTGTGTATTTGTGTCTGTGTCCTTATGATGTGCTGAGTAGGCTAGAGCTATTTTGCAGCCTTGTGTGACAGCGAGCTTACGTTACGATAACATTGTGCAGGTCCCCATACGCTCATGACCCCGTCCTCATCTCGAGGTTTCACTCTGCATATGTGCCCTTCTGAAGGTTCAAGGACCTTTCAGGCGGCAGGTTTCACCGTCTCTAGTCAGAGCTCTCGGGTTTCAAGCTGCGAAATTCCTCCCCGGCGTAGCCATAGCTGTGAAAGCCATCAGAGTGTTTTGGGAAAACAAACCCTCCCGAGTGGGAACCAAGTGCTTATGCTTCTGCTGCTGGTGCTTTTTTGTTTTATTTTAATGTAACAGCATGCGAAAGTGTGCGCTTTTAGATTCATCCTCATTTTTATTTAGTTTGGAAATCTTTTCAGATAGAGGCTGCATCCTGTGGCATATAGCAGTCAGATGATCTTACTTATGATACAAGAAAAAGTCTCACTTCTGTAGAGACTTTAATTCATAGCGTTAGAAAGACTAAATCAGGACGATCAATTAGTGCACCAGGATCTAAACACAGACTGTTCCAATCCACATGTTTGATTGGTCAAACAGCATTTAAAGGTCAATCCCTTTAACCACCCTGGATCGTTTCACAATCTGCATCACTCTGCTTGTCTGTGTTCCCCACATAAAATCCCACTTCCTAATTCGGAACCACAGCAGAGTTAGCAGCATCATCAGCACACATGGCAAACAGTACATTTCAGCGATGTGACTTTTGTCTTAAAGTATGAAAACCTAGTTGTAGGGATGCTGAGTTTACCAGAAGTGTCTAAGTACAAATCACTGCATGCTAGCTAGCCAATGTGCTATAAAGTATGGCTTCTTCAGGATCTTTTTCGGTAGAACAAAAACAAACCAAACATTTGGCCATATGTGTGTCACATTCTATTGATTACTTGTTTATAGAACCGTTGTATTAAAGCAATTGCACAGTTATATTGAATATCAGCATAGCTTTGATTTAACTAATGGTTCTCACTGGATATTCACTGGAACTGCACTCTTCCTTATGCAATATTGCACCAACCTATTGTGGAGCGATAGAAACATGTTTTCCTATACAATGGAACCTCGGCATACGAAAAAACGGATTTTTACCTTAAGAATTGAAATTTTCCAAGAAATTTGCATCGGCATACGAAGCATTTTCGGCATATGATCGAACCGGACCGAACTCCAACAAAGCTGTATGCACATCTGGGAGCCATTCAAAACCTGTTTGCATCAGTGGAAAGCCAAGCGAAGCGAGTTTACTAATTTTAAGAATTTTTTTTCCAGTCAGAAAAGCTGTTAGAAAGAGTCAACTCATGATACCAAATTGACTTCGGCATGCGCTCCAAACCTATGTGATTTTTCAGGTGTTTTTTTGTTGACAGATTGGTCGTGTGGGTGGTCCGTTCTATTTTTAGCCCAAGCTTGGTCGGACGACTTCCTGTGAGCACCCTTGACATGGAATGCTTGGCTTTGGGTCAGTTCTTTGCAATGCAGTTTCTATACACTTCGTATTGGTAACATTGGTAATATTTTTGGGTGGCTGGAACCGAGTATCTGCATCTACATTATTTCTTATGAGAAAATTTGTTTCGCAATACACATTTTCACCTTAAAAACTCGCCTCCAGAACGAATTAAATTCGTATACTGAGGTTCCACTGTATCTTCTACATTGCCAGTGTCACAAAAGCCAGATTTTCTGCAGTTGCTACATCACTAAGGTCAGAGCTAGGAACTCATGGAGGAGCTTGAGAAGGAGCCAAACTCCCTGCAGTGCTCCAACACAGAACACGCTGCAGCCTGTGGACTATTTACTTTTTTATATTCTCTATTCATATCGTTCTTATTTTGACAGCGATGTCTTTTCTTTTCTTTTTCTCATTTCTGATGCTTCTGTTCAGTGTCGGTTCCTAATAAAGGGAGAAAAGAAAAACACCTTTCAGTGCTGTTTAGATCACAGAATTGGCAAAAGGCTGCCATGTTATCATTTCTAGATCATATTTTTTTGCATAAAATTTCATGTATCATAATGCACATCATTTCAAGAAATCCATTTCGTGATAGGATTTTTGCCCTAGCTGAATTGAAACAAGTCTCCAGAAGTCTCCACAACTTGGAAGGAAATAACTATATATATTCAGATGGCCTTTAAGAATGGCTTTGACATAAGAAGAACATATTGAAATGACTCTCATGGCAGAATCAGGATGGGAAACATCAGCGTGCACGTCACACACAGTGTAAACTTGAGTTGCTGTAGACAGTCATGAGAACTGCGCAGTCTCCAAGCCTGGATAATCTCAGAAATCTCAGTAATTTGGTCATGTTTTATTGCCAGTGCTGCACATCTCTGCACAGTGTTGTCTGTAAGGATTATCATGGCTATAATAAGAGCGCAATATAAATGCCCTTGTTTGCATGCAGCTGCTTCGCCTGTTGCCAGTGTTTACGCATTTTCAATAAGTGTGGAGCTGGAAGACAAGTGTGAGGCATTTACAGAGTGCAAGACCTCCGAGTGAAGCACCTGCTGCCCGCGTCCACTGTGTAATTCTAACCGGTGCCATGTTGGTTTATAGCTGTTCGCTGTGCCTCTGAGATCACCTCCATTTCTTACATAACACCACAGTCCAGTAGTTACAAGCTTGTTTGACATTTTGGGATGTGTAATGCATAGTGCCTGTAAAGGGTTTGTGGATTTTTATTTGTTTTTAAAGGATTTCTGAACCCGAGTATACTGAAAAAATGCCTTTTGAATTTTCTTCATGTAAGCACCTACATCTGTACAGGATTGAATTGTGGAGCATGAACACTATGGTTTCATAAGTCAAGCCCCATGTTCACACCTGCGCTAAGAATGTGGGATGTGGTAGCTTAGTGGTTAAGGTGCTGGATTACTGATCAGAAGGTTGTGGGTTTGAATCCCAGGCCCACCAAGCTGCCACTGCTGGGCCCCTGAGCAAGGCCCTTAACCTCAATTGCAGTTGAATAAAATGAGATAAATTGTAAGTTGCTTTGGATAAAGGTGTCCACATACTTTTTTTTTTCTTTTTTTTGCTGAGAAATGTCATTTTTTATGACATTTATATTAGTCAAAGGAAAACTAGTGATATTGTATTTTCCCCCCTGAATGAAGACACAAATCTCAAGTCGTTTTACTCTGAAAATCATGCCTGTACTTTTTCCTGCCAAAATTCACAATTCTATTCTCTCCCCATCACAGTCTGTTTTCCTGACACCACGTACCAGAGATGAATATTAATGAACAGCGGAGGGTCAGGTCTATGAATATTAATCAGCTTGCATTTAGTCTTCTTAAACACACTTCAGTATCTGCTGCTGTCTTGTGCTGGTCCCACCGGTATCCTTTAAAGACTTCCAAATATCTCCCGTGACCCACAGATTTGTAGATTTGTGCCTAAGAACTGCTGCTGTATTCATAAACCTGGTGCTGCCTGATAAATATCAGTTCAGTGTTGCTTCAAGATCTGTTGCAGTTCTGCTGGACAGAAATTCACTGTTTTATTATTCAATTTCATGAAAGCGTGTTTGTACTGTTGACTGCTGTGATGTACATGTAAAGAGGTAGAAGAACAGCTGGATGATCCCTGACATCCAGAGACATGCTGCATTGCCTCTGTTCACCAGTCACCTCAAGTCATGTTATCTCTTAAGCTAACTAGAGTCCTGCAAGTTTTATCCAAAATCATATACTAGTGTATTAAACATCTAGTTTCCTTCCTTCCTCCCTCCCTCCCCTCCCCTCCCCTCCCTTCCTGACTTCCTTCCCGACTTCCTTCCCTTCCCTGACTTCCTTCCTGTTTGTTCATCCAGTAACAGCCTCCTGTGTAGAATGAGTGATTACAGTGATGGCTGCCCGTGATGTTAAATATGAGAGCTAAAAATATTCCACCAGCTACCAGTCACTCAGCATCACTATTAGGAAGCCTTAGTGTTGAGCCTTATACCATGGGGTTATAAAAATCTCTCTCTCTCTCACACACACACACACACACACTTACACTCTCACACACAGACTGGATAGACACAAATTATTATATTTGATATTTTCCAGTTCCTATTTCCTTTCTTTTTTTTCTTTACTTATATTCTCCCATCTCTCCTTTAATTATTTTAGTTTCTTTCTTTCTTTCTTTCTTTCTTTCTTTCTTTCTTTCTTTCTTTCTTTCTTTCTTCCTTTCTTCCTTTCTTCCTTTCTTCCTTTCTTCCTTTCTTTCTTTCTTTCTTTCTTTCTTTCTTTCTTCCTTTCTTTCTTTCTTTCTTTCTTTCTTCCTTCCTTCCTTCCTTGTTTTAAGGCCTAGCAGTGATTGGGTGTGTATCAGAGCCTGATTGTCTGTGGTTTGAGCGATGGCCTGTGTGGCTGGAATCCTGACGCAGTGATAACAGCAGCCGCAGCACATTGTTCAGTGTGATGTACATGGAGTGAAATATTCACCAGTCACCTGAAGCCCTGAATCCAGCTCTCATCATCTCTCCTTCTAATCCAAACCGCCAAAAACAAATGAGATATTAGGTTTGGCTTCCTGTTAATCTTTCTTCATTTCCTTTAAGCCAAACTTTCACTAGTTTAAGACTTAAATGCTGCTCACCTTTCTGTCTGTTCTTGATTCCAGCAGCTCTTTGAAGGAAAAGTGTAATTAGTGAAAATTGCTTAAACAACTGTAATTCAAGGAAAATGAATGTTTAGTTGAAAATGAGGAGCATGGCATTTAATACTGAGCATCAGCTAACACACACACACAGTTATTTGGGCTGAAATTGTTAAAATTCGCCATAGATAGAAGTAGGTTCTGTATAAATATGTTATAGAATATGATGAGATTATAAAATAATTAAATGGTGTTTGGTGATATGAACATGACTCTAATCAGATTTCTCAGATACACTGTATTGCGAAAGGTTTTGGGACATCTGCCTTTACATGCACATAAATGTAATATGGAGTTGGCCCGCCCTTTACAGCTTCAACTCTTCTGGGAAGGCTTTCCACAAGGTTTAAGGTAGTGTGTTCACAGGAATTTTTGACCATTCCTCTAGAAGCGCATTTGTGAGGTCAGGCACTGATGTTGGATGAGAAGGTCTGGATCGCAGTCTCTGCTCTAATTCATCCCAAAGGTGTTCTATCAGGTTGAGGTCAGGACTCTGTGCAGGCCAGTCAAGTTCCTTCCAAGCTCATCCATGTCTTTATGGACCTTGCTTTGTTCACTGGTGCACAGTCATGTTGGAACAGGAAGGGGAAAGTTGAAAGTTCAAGTGAAAGTTCCTATCACTGGAACTAAGGGGTCAAGCCCAAATCCCTGAAAAACAACACCTGAATACAATGATTTGGAGGGGTGTCCCAAAACTTTTGCCAATATAGCGTATTTATGAAGGCTTTATTAGTGTATACGGTATTATATGGTGTTCAAATAAGCATATAGAGAACTGGCATGTTGATTTGGATTTCTCACTGTAATGTATTGGCTTGAAGTCATTATTGGGTCAGAAGCAGAGGGCTGCATGTGTATTATGAAGAAGTGCAGTGTGTCTGATCTGCTGGGAAAAACAATCTCTGCCGGGCCTTTTCTTCACGGTTACAGATGGCAGGAAATATGATTCCCAGATTTCATTCTGGTTCACTCTAGTTCACTAAAATGGGCATGTTTCTCAGTTTTCCTGGCAGCACATCTCACCGAGGCTTTATCTCTTTCTCTCGCCCCCACAGAGAATTTTCAACTCCTTTGTGTACACGGAGAAAACTTCAAACGGCGAGACCGAGGTGCAGCAGGTGAGTAAATTCTGTGTGTGTGTGTGCGTGTGTGTTTAGTCTGCAGGGGCAAAGGATGCCAATTAAAATTCGGCAGTGGCTGTCTGGTTAGCTTTGAAGCTTACTTTGTTTTCGTCTTTGCTGAAACACTGGAACTACTGAAGCAGTGGACACTCATCTGTGATGAAGTGTGGAAACGCTCGATATATTTAATCATAGGGCTTTTTGAAATGTCTTTCCACTAGTTAATTATTTTTTTTAATCAGCTGTTTAGATGTGTGAGAATATTTAGCGTTATTGAGATCAGACCCTCTCTTAGCACACTCTACATCCACAGTTAACATCGGATTCACTTCATCGGTCAGCTTTTATGTTTCAACATCCAGGGTGAAAAGTAGCGTCCAAGACTAACACTGACTCATTTCCAGTTGATTGCTGGATTAAGGGGCTGGACCTGATAAATAATAAAGCAAATAATAAATGTAAATAATAAATCGTTAAAGTCATAAAGTAAATATACCAGTTTTTCTCTGTCTGTGTGCATCTGGGTCTGTGTGTCTCTGTCCCTCTGTTGTCTGTGTGTGTGTGTCTCTGTCTTTGTGTGTGTGTCTCTGTCTGTGTGTGTGTGCCTCTGTCTGTGTGTCCCTTTGTCTGTGTGCATCTGGGTCTGTGTGTCTCTGTCTCTCTGTTGTCTGTTTGTGTGTGTCCCTCTCTGTGTGTGTGTGTGTCCCTCTGTCTGTGTGCACCTGGGTCTGTGTGTCTCTGTCTCTCTGTTTTTCTTTCTGTTTTTTGTCTGTTTGTGTGTCCCTCTGTCTGTGTGTCCTCCTCTGTGTGTGTGTGTGTGTCTCTGTCTGTGTGTGTCTCTGTCTGTGTGTGTGTGTGTGTGTCCCTCTCTGTGTGTGTGTGTCCGTCTGTCTGTGTGTGTCCCTGTCTGTGTGTGTGTCCCTGTGTCCCTTTCTGTGTGTATGTGTATTTCTTCGTGAGTTTCTCTGTGTCCCTCTGTCTGTGTCTCCCCTTCTGTCTGTGTGTGTCCCTATCTGTGTGTATGTGTATTTCTCTGTGAGTTGCTCTGTGTGTGTCCCTCTGTCTGTTTGTGTATGTCCTTCTGTCTGTGTGTGTGTCCCTCTGTCTGTGTGTGCCTATCTGTGTTTCTGTCTATTTTGTGACTGTGAGTCTTTGTGTGTATGGCTGTGTGTGTTTGTGTCTCTGTCACTCTAGGTCTGTCTGTGTGCCTCTGCCTGCCTGTCTGTGATTATGTCTGTCTGTCTGTATATATTTCTCTGTCTCTCTGCACGTGTATATATATGTAATTTCTCAGCAACACACTCCAGTCAGAAAAGTACCAAGCGTGACTATATACAGGATAGTGTGTACATTTTTCTGCTCAGGTTGCCTTGCCAAGAAAATCCCCCTGTGAGTGAGTTGTTCCCGTGTGCCACGTCTCTCCTGCAGCTGTTTACTGTCTGTTAGTAGGAGATTAAGCCGTCTGTTGGCACCGTGAGTGTTCTGGCACCTCAATTACTAGCAGTGCACTAAAGTCTGAGCTTTGGGATAGATGATAAGCAGTCGGTCTGCTGGAGTGACGCAGAACCAAATCACCTGGGATTATAAAGTTATTTCAGCACTGTGTCACTCGTTTTATTCAGCTATACTTTTAAACACTGATCATGAAAATGATCAGAAACGGTCTGGGAACAAAACCTCCTCACAAGACCTTTACTTCTTTTCCAAACACGTAAATAGTGACTGTGAGAGATGTAAAAATTTTTAGTACCAATGATTATGATGTTCAGCCTCTTGGTGGTGCAGCGGCAGGATCCTGCACTCTCGTTGCCACGGCCCTGGTTCGATTCCCGGGCAGGGTGCTAACCCAGCCACTGAAGAGTTAACTCGGAGCCGGTCCCAAGCCCGGGAGGGTTGCATCAGGAAGGGCATCCGGCGTAAAACCTGTGCTAAATCAAAACATGCAGACCAAATGATCCACTGTGGCCACCCCAAATAGGGATCAGCCGAAAGACCAACACCAACAACTAATGATTGATGTTTCATGTCAGAATGACTTCCTGTTTTCCTTTGTTGGTTTAAATATTTGTTTCTGTCTTTTATTATATGTTGAATTGTTATAGAAACTGTCTTAGAAGTATTACAGTAAGCTTCTGACCAATCAGAATTGAGCATTCAGCAGCACATGGTCACTAGAAGCAGCAGTGTACATTATGAAAGGTTTCATTTCATGAACTTACATTATCATCAGGATTCCTGCAAATGTTTTCCAGTTTATTTTGCCATTTTGGATTAAATGCCGATATCAGATTTGGCTTTCTAAAAAATAAAATATTTTCCCCTCATTTACGTTGAGGCAGATCTTTAAGATTTTAGGACACAAGTGCAGTTCACCTTTTCTGTCTGTTCACAATTACACCAGTTTTTACTCTTTGAAGCAAAATTGCAATTGGTGAAAATTGCTTTAAACAGCCATAATTCACGGAAATTGCTCGTTCATTCGGAGATTATTCTACTTACGAAAAGGACAACGTTGCCCTTGAAAAGGTACTAGTGAGCAACCTGTGACATTTCAGGATTTGTTTCTCAAACCACAGCCTTGTTGCACATTATACAACGACACCATGCCACCGATGAAGTCAACTGACATGGCACATACGTAGGAGGGGGAAAAAAAAAACCTCCACCCAGTCATTAGAATTATTTCCATGTCTTTGAGACGAGACGTTAAAGCTGGCCCGAATGTTTCTCTCTTATACAGAATTAAGGCTGCTTTATTCCATATTCACCAGTGTATTTATTCACCATTGTGATCTCCTGTCACGTTACCTTCCACTTCACTATTTGAACTTTAGGGGAAACTGTAGCCTCGTTTGGAATCATGGAATCACAGAGCACTTTAATCCAGCGGTACAATTGTTATTGCATGTAGATTTTACCTATTCATCAGTTCTCGAGTCTGTTACGCTTGACCTCCTTTCACTGTGCGTGTTTGGATTTGCTCAGATTGGATCTTCTTTTGTTATTCCTGATACTGGGCCACGCAAAGCCCTCTCTGGAGTGCTTTAGACCTTTTCCTTTATCCTGTGTTATTTTTGGTAGAGCAGTGAGCCAGTTTTACCTCTAATTGCCAAGCTGTGTGGCTGAGGTGCATGCGGTCATTGGGTCATGGGCTATTTCTCCATATCCTGGACAGACTCTGTGTTTTTAGCTTTTGGCTTTTTCCTTTTTTGGAAAAATGACCTGGGTTAATTGTCATGTTGCAGCTATTATCCTGTATTAGGTGCAAGGCTGTGTTGTGTTTGGCGTGTGTGTGTGTGTGTGATTTGTGATGTGATTGAGAGTCTTAATGTCATTTTTGTGCGTGCGAGGATCCCAGCAGTATTATTGCGCATTGCTGCTTTGCTAAATGAGCCAGCGTTGAATGAAAACGCCGGTGTGCATGTAATTTATGTTCAACACCTGGGGGAACCCTTATTGCCGAGCCAGTACCGCTCGAGCTCTTAATTTCCCTCCGGGAACTTCTTACTGAGTAAATAAACCAGAGTTCATAGACGTGCAGTTATTTCAGCATTAAAGCCTCACACGAGAGTCACGCCGCAGTTCTCACACTGATCCGAAAGCTCATCTACGCCGCACACTTCTTTCCCCTCTAGTCATTTATCTGCAGTATGTGCACAGTGTAGGTTATACTTGCAGTGCATGTCTAATTCTGATCGATCTCTAGTCTCTGAGGTTGACTCTTGCTCTCTTTGATGTAGGCCCAGTTTGGGGAAGCACATTAATCACTCACTTCACCTTCAGCTTTAATGAAACGAGTCGTCTGGAATGCAGCCTGTGCTGCTTCACTTTAGGTTATTACGTTATTTATGAATTCCAAATGAATATCCATAACTGTGTCAAAGTGCTTTTAGTGTTGCCCATGCTTTTTTTGGCACTGGTGACAGTGGCGGTGGTGGTGGAGATTTAATATTCATAGACAAATCAGTCTGAGATTTCAGCCAGTCGTCAGAAGAGCTGGGGTTTGAATCACGATGAAGCCACACCCATTCAGTCAGGCTCGTTTCCCCTCCTTCTGTAAATTCATGGCATGGCGGCAAATCATATATAGATTAGGACAGGTATTACTCTTCTGTATGAGGTAATGTTAAGACAGGAGAAATCACCACACATACATTTACAGCACTGTGGAATTCTTTTCTTTGCATATCCCAGCTGAGGAAGTTGGGGTCAGAGCACAAGGGCCAGCTATGATGCAGAAACCCTGGCGCAGTGAAAGTTAAGGGCCTTGGTTAGGGGCCCAACAGTGGAAGCTTGGCAGTGCCGGGGCTTGAACCCTGATCAACAACCCATAGCCTTAACACCACCTGAGCCACCGGATAGACGAGTTGTCAATATAATGACTGGATGAATGAAATGAATTATTATAATTATGTCAATAACATAATAGTAATATGTCCGCAAGCTACTCCATTCTTCTGGTGATTTGCCTAGACCTGGTCACAGGCTTGAATGGAACAGACATATTTCTTTAGCCATGTTCTCAACTTACATGCTCCAGCAAATTCAGCTAATATCTTCAAACAGTCCCGGAGCTCTCTACCAAAACAAAACCAAACAAAGCTCAAAAAGCCAAATCATGGTCAGTTTTTTCAGCTGTGATATGAAGCTGTTCACGGTTGACGCAAAAGTGTTGGTAACACAGCAAGCCGTTATAAACCTACTCAGGCTCTTGAATGTTAGCCTTGTTGAAAACAAGCCCCTTCTTGCTAAAGTAAACAGTTTGGAATGCCACTCCAGAAGGCAAAATATCTGTAGTTTGGGCATTAAACCCATGGACAATTTTGCTACGCCCGTGAAGATTATTCAAGTCCACTGATTGTGTTGACTGACTGCTGCTTTCAGGTAGTAGGATGGATCCAGATTGTAGGATGGAGCAGGTATAGATGTTTCCTTCAGATGTACTGGGATTTCATTGTAAATAAATGACCATAGATACTGTGCTCATGTGACTTACAACATATAACCACTTATATTCTAAATAGAAAGAGAGAGCGCATTGTTTGTGTTAAATATCCTCTCACCTCATGGTTATTGTTTAGATTCCAAGTACGTTCTTAAAGGCTATGTATTGCATCCTCAGTTATCTTTCTCAGGTTGCTGTGTTTTGAGTCTCTGTGTTGTGTTTTCAGTTGGCGAAGAAGATCCGGGAGAAGTTTAACCGCTACCTGGACGTGGTGACCAGGAACAAGCAGGTGGTGGAGGCGTCGTACACGGCTCACCTGACTTCTCCACTCACAGACATTCAGGACTGCTGCTCCATCCCACCCTCCATGATGGAGTGAGTAGAACTCTTTATGTCCTCACATCATCATACCTATAGAGTTCTGAAAGATTTATGGAAGCCCTTTTTTGTTATAGTTCTACACAAACACTTTAGAGAGGATCTTCCATTGACAGTAATCACTGTAGCTATTTAATGAAGAAGTTTGATGCTATTTTTTTTGGTCGTAATAGTCCTTGGAAAGGGCTAAATACACACATACATCTCTTTCTATTTTTTGCCATATCTCTTGGAGATGCTAGAATGGGATTACATCATTTCCTCCACTGGTTTGCATGGTGTGTGTGTTAAATCGTTTAGCAGCCCGAGCTTTAATTGGACAGACGGATTCTGAGCTTTATAGCTAACGGAGACACACACCACAGTGTGTTTAAATGTCAGGAGCGTCCTATCTGTAGAGGAAGCTCGAACACAGAGGCGCTGTTAAAATCGAGACGAGATGCTCTGTGCTTTCAAGCCTAATCTCAATGAGAGCAGCTTGCAGAGTTTCCACAATTATCTCTGAAGTCAATCTCTCTCTCTCTCTCTCTCTCTCTCTCTCTCTGTTCTGTTTTCACCCTCCGTCTGCACTCATCCTCTTTCTCACTTTGTTCTCCACATTTTCATTCAGTCAGATTTTTCAGCCATCTCTTTCATCTCCTTATCACGCATTTTTCCCCCACACTGAGCCTCCCTCTGCTCCTTTACTATAATCACTGATGACATTCTAAATGGGAATTTTTTTTTTCTTCTTGCAAGTAAAGAAATTTCATGAATCGCCAGCAGGTCCATAAACCCTTTCTGAAATGGTTCATTCTCCTTCTTTCCAGCACACCCACACATACAGCACAGAGGTCACCATGACTGGGACTTGAACCTCTCCGCTCTGTGCCTTCCTCCATGCTTTTCTCACTGCTCTCTAGACTTACTGAGACCTGCTATAGGTTATGCACTGGAGCTGCTTTTGTAGAAGCATTTCTCCTGAGTTCAACTCTCACATACCACAAATTTATGTATTTCACAATACCTGTATAATGACTCTCTTACACACAATATAATGTGTGTAAGAGGGCCAGAGCAAGCACTAACTAAGTTTCACTGTAGGAACTGATTGTGGAACTCACAAATGGTCTGAGGAACATTTCAATCTTGGAGGCTTTCAAAACAGATGATGCATTTTTAGTCATGTGACACGGTCATGTGACCAGTTCAGAATACATTCTCGCTCGCTTTTGCAACTTTATACTCCTGTGTTACTTGCAACAACAACTCGATAAAACGATAATGTGGACGCTGAGCGTTTTTCGATGAAAATGCCGTTTTCAAATTTATCTGGATTAGTGGAGACGTAGCCTCACAAGTAGATTTGCAGATTTGTAGATTCCCTCACAGGTTCCCTCACAGGTTCCCTCACAGGTTCCCTCACAGGTTCCCTCACAGGTTCTCTCACAGATTCTCTCACAGATTCTCTCACAGGTTCCCTCACAGGTTCCCTCACAGGTTCCCTCACAGGTTCCCTCACAGGTTCTCACAGATTCTCTCACAGATTCTCTCACAGGTTCCTCACAGGTTCCTCACAGGTTTCTCAGAGACTTAAAGAGAGAGAGATATATATTAAGGGACATAGAGACAGAGAAAGAAAAAGGGAGAGAAAGAGAGCGGGAGATTTAGATACAGAAAGAGAGATGGACATTTGGAGAGGGGGGATATTAAGGGACACAAAGAAAGAGGGGGAGATTGAGATAGAGACAGAGAACAAAAAGAGAGAGAAAGAGAATGGAAGATAAAGAAAGAGACAGGGAGATTTGGAGAGGGGGAGACATTAAGGGACAGAGAGATAGGGGATTGAGACAGAGATAGAGAAAGAACGAGGGAGAGAAAAAGAAGGGAAGTTTGAGGGACAGAAAGAGAGAGAGAGAGAGAGAGATTAAGGGCCGCAGAGAGAAAGAGAGGGAGATTGAGAGAGACAGGCGGGAGGGAGAGAGAGTGAGAGACAGAGAAAAACAGCGAGAGAGAGAGAGAGAGACTGACTGAATTGTGAGGCTGAATCGTCTGATAGCACATTGCTCCTAAAACTTCAAAGGCTTTCCATAAACACTCCCAGACTCTTGGAGCACTTTGTGAAAATTTGCAGTTCTCACTGTGACAGTTTTGGAAAATTCTCCACAAGCCCCGAGCAGCAGAATCGGCACCGCAGGCCCCTCAGTTGTGGGTTGGAGGTGAATTTGTACTGGATATGACTGTGACATTTATATAACCATAAAATATACAGGAGAGGTAACCGAGCCATGCTGATTACTCTAAAGGCTGAAATATTCGTGATCTGCAATATACTTTAAATAATGACAGATGATCCTAGCTCTAAATTTTACTCAATCTACATACATTAGATGTAGAAACATGGAGTATGTAGAAAAGACTAGAAAAAAGATGTAAAAAATAAAGGTAAAGAGGAAAAAACATTTAGTTCCCTACAGAATCTTTAAGCCATTTTCTACAAAAAAAAAACCCTCCATTTCAGACAGTATGCTGTTGTTTTCTGTAAAATGATGAAATCTTGGTCCTTTCCACACGTCACCCTTGCTATCAGAAACAGGCGATGGTGTGAACAGTCCCACGGGCCCTCCAGCGTTCTTCTGAGCCTCTTCCAGCTGTCATTTCTGCCTTCGCTTACGGGTAAAACAGCAAGTGTTTGACACTGCATCGATGTCATGTGCTCGCTACTCATCCAGCCTGTGTGTTTTCCAGCACACTCTGACCTCTGCTTAAAATGTACAGAATGCTTTAATCATGCACCGATCATCCCAATGATAGCTGCTCCGCTTATCCAGCAGTGCCACAGTCTCCAAAATATAAACCATGTGATCTTCCTCAGCCCCGAAAAGCTTGAGACATGAAGTCAGCCCGCAGCCGTGCATCCTCATTTTATTGGTTTTCTGATGGGGATTTTTTTTTTTTTTTTTTTTATTTCTTCCTCATGGATGCTTGAATAGGGCTCTTGAGCACTAGGGCTCAGGATCAGGATCAGTGGCTTTTAGACAACTTTCTTAAACACCTCATGACAATATTGCTCAGTGTTTAAGCATTGTAAATACATGCACTGGATCAGATTTTTTAATGCTTGGTATATTAATAAAATAAATCAGGCATAACATTATGACCACCGGATTGATATTTTGTTGGTCCCCTTTTTGCTTCCAAAACAACCCTGACCCGACATAGAAAGGTGTCAGAATACACAGTGTATCAGAACCAGCATTAACTTCTTCAGCAGTTTGAGCAACAGTAGCTCGTCTGTTGGATCGGATCACACGGGCCAGTCTTCTCTCCCCACGTGCATCAGTGAGCCTTGGCCGCCCATTACTCTGTCACTGGTTCACCACTGTTCCTTCCTTGGACCACTTTTGATAGATACTGACCACTGCAGACCGGGAAAACCCCACAAGAGCTGCACTTTTGGAGATGCTCTGATCCAGTCGTCTAGCCATCACAATTTGGCCCTTGTCAAACTCACTCAAATCCTTAAGCTTGTCCATTTTTCCTGCTTCTAACACATCAACTTTGAGGATAAAATGTTCACTTGCTGCCTAATATATCCCACCCACTAACAGGTGCCATGATGAGGAGATCATCAGTCTTATTCACGTCACCTGTCATAATGTTATGGCTGATTGGTGTATCTTCATATTTACCCTCATAAGGAATCTATAAATTTATAGTTTGCACAAAGTAGAATAGGATGTGACTTGACCTCATTTTATTAACCGATAATTTTGGTCTTCTTTGACTCTGTTGATTTAATAATAAAACCAACCTGAAGATTACATTTATATTATCTAATCCAATCCAATTAGTATTTAATATACAGAACAAATCTGACAAGACAAACCAAAAGAACATGAAGTTTGCTGTTTAGGAAACCTCTGAATGAACATTGCTCCATTAGTGGTTGCGAAAATATACACTGGGTTTTATTGTTATTACTTTCTGTTGCTGTTCCTACTTTAAGAAGAATTATGACCAGCGTACTGAATGGACTATCATATTGCTAGTATTGGAAACGTTTCCTGTCCTCCCGCCAACCCAAGCTTGCTCTTGCCACCCAACCCTGACTGCTCTATGCTCATAGCAATGCCTTACTATATACCATAACAGACATGGCTTATTCACTACCGACTTTAACTCAGTGAGTGCTGATGCTGAGTGATGATTTTCTCCTGCTACATTATAATAATTAGAATATTCTTGCATATTTCACCACCATTTTTTCCCTGTGACATTACAAACTGCTTGAATGCATAGCACACTCTGAATTACTTTAGTAGATTATTAGCTCTTGTCAGTTTGGGCTTGATGAAGTCCAGGACATTCACGTTGTGCTTTCTGGGTTTGTACAATGGTGTGTTTTCAATTTTGAAATTAAAAAAGACTTGTTTACCAACATTCTAGACCATCTGCTTGTCGTCTGTTTGTAGGATCATGGGACGTTTTGGCAGATCAGATTAAATGAGGAGCTTTACAGTGACAGGGAGTAAATGACTTTCCTTTTCTCCTCTCTGACGTTAACTGCAATATGGTAATTATTAAAGTTATTCAGTGATAAATGAGGCCCAGCATTCCAGTTTTCTTTTCTTTTGCTGCCCTTTCATTAGTGGGATAATTGATCATTCATAGATATGTGCCTTGAGGGTCTTGGAGAAGACTAGAGAAGTGAGAAGAAGGCTGATGCTGCCTTCTTATATATATATATATATATATATATATATATATATATATATATATATAGTTATAGATATAGTTATAATCTCCAGAGCTGCTCATGCTTTATATTAGCACTGGAGGTCACCCGATCGTATCACCTTCCAAATCAATGCTGCTATATGAGGAAGGAAGTGTGTCTTGAGACATGGCTGGTAGGGGGATAGTGTATGGTAATCTTTCTGTCTGAGGTGTTCTTGCAATCATGTGCAGTTACAGAGATGGTAGGATGCCCATCTGACACTTTAGAACCTGAAAGGAAACCCAGTCGCTGGTGGGAGACAGAGTTAATGACGTGAGAGTGTCAGTGTGATTTAGGAAGTGTGTTTCATATACACTGTAATGCCAAAGGTATGTCTACACCTGACCATCACGTACACATGCAGCAAAGTTGAATTGTATAGAATGTGTAGAATTTCCCTTAAACGGAACTAAGTGGTATAAATGTTCCTGCATGACAGTGCACATGTGCAGAAAGAGATACATGATGACCTGGTTTGCTGAGGGCAAGAAGCCTTGTATTATTGCCACACATACATTACAGCACATTGGTATTCTTTTCTTTGCGCATCCCAGCTGAGGAACTTGGGGTCAGAGCACAGGGGCAGCTATGATACAGGACAACTGGAGCAGGGAGGGTTAAGGGCCTTGAACAATTGCTCTACAGTGGAGCTTGGTGGTGCTGGGGCTTGAAACCTGATCCTCAACCCAGAACCACCACTGCTCCCTGAATTGCTAAGACTGGAGTTACATTTTCATTGATGCCATTTAGCCAAGGCCCTTTTATCTCATTTATACATTGAATCAATTGACGGTTAAGGGCCTTTCTCAAGGGGCCAGCAGTGGCACCTTGGTGGTCCTGGGATTTGAACTCACAACCATCTGACCAGTAGCCCAACACCTTAACCCTAGCAACCAGACCCTAAATCTCTTCTCATAACGGCTCCACCCTAGACCTCTTCACCCAACATCAGTGCCTGATCTCACTAATGCTCTTGTGATGAGCACAAATCCCCATAGCCTCAGTTTGCTCAGAAGGACAACGGAGAAAGGGATGGGACGTACAGAATTCACATATATTTATCATGGTCAGGTGTCCACTAACATTTAGCACCAATAATATGATCATCTACATTTAGGGCAAATAATCTGTGATCATGTAAACAGACTATAAAACTGTTCTAGGAGGATAAGAATTGTTCTTCCAAAGGATATTCTCTCATTTGTGCCGATGGTGATGGAGAGTGCATCACTAACATGTTCAATATTTTCGAGATCCGGTGGCTATAAAGGTCATAGCATATGCACTGCATCATTTTCACATCGATCAAACTATTCAGTGTCTCTCCTGCCCTGTGGATGGGGTGGGGTTACCGCGGAACAGACCACACCCAACAGGATAGAAATTTTGCACCAAAAGATAAAGATGTTTAATATTAAGGATTTTGATGTGCAATGACTTTTCCCTGTAAGGGGCCAAGTGGAGACAATCATGTGATGGGGAAAAAATGATTAAAATAGGTAATATGTCACTTGATACATTAATGAATCCATATTAATATAATATCCTGTCAGATATGGTTTCCTCAGTTTAACTGCTGCTAGATTCAGGGCTTTTTACAATATGTTTTTTCCCTGCTTTCTTACATGTTTTATTTAGCACCTCATTTGCACATCGAGTTTAAATCAGTGATGGAGGAGAAAATGGAGGTCTCTCTCTCTCTCTCTGTTGCTCCAGCATCCTCTCTGCCTCCTCCCCTCCGCTCTTTTCTGATGTTCAGTTCAAAGTGTTTGCAAATGCATTATTATTTATTTTTATCTGCCACATTTGCCTAGCTCCCTACTCGTAAAAAAAGTGTGTTGAAGGAGAATTCTAATGACGAGAGCCTGGTGGGAATTAAATGTCTGAAGTTCAAAGCACTTCGCACATCACAGCAGCCGTCAATCACGAGGCAGCCGTTTGGAGGCGAGGCGGCGAGGGGAGGGAGGGCGCTGGAGGACAAGAGAGAGTGAAATAGGTCAGAAGGGAGGATTAGGATGATTTCAGCGAGACGGTACTCGTTTCAGGTGGCAGAAGGTGGTTGTTGAGGGACCAGTGCAGGAAGCAATAACGACAAAAGCTGAGAGTCAGGATTGGGAGAGATCTGTTTTTGGTGCAGATTAGATGACAACACTAAACTCTCCTGATACAAGATGAGAGCGAAAGAAGACGAGTAGTATGATAAAGAACAGCTGTGAATAGTCTCCTCTCTTTCTCTCTCTTTCTCTCTCTCTCTCTCTCTCTCTCTCTCTCACACACACACACATACATACACACACGTATGCAGTCAGTGTGCTATGAATAAACACTCTCACTCACAGCTGGAATGGATCCTTAAAACAGGGTTTATGTTACACTCATAGTTTGTGTACGTCTGCTCCGTGACTGATTTCATCCAGTTGAGGAACATCTTACAGTTACAGAAACATGCTCTGCTTTTCTCCTATCATGTGTAAGTTGCACTCACCTGGCCACTTTAATAGAAACGTTACTGCCTATTCATTCAATTCATCCCAACAGCCAATCATGTGGCAGAGGCACAGTTTTTAAAGTCACACAGATGCAGGTCAAGAGCTTCATTCCGGTTCATGTATGACAATGATGAGATTACACAAAATGACACGAAACAAACCAAAGAGTAATCATGGAAAAGTATAAAAAATTTTCCCCTACTTTAACTTGTCCAGATTTGGTGAATCTGTGTCCGCTATAGCCTCACATTTCCTGTTGCCAGGAGTGTCTACTGCTATTGTAGCCCTTCTGACTCAGACTGCATTCTGAGATGCTTTTCTGCTCACCGTGGTTGTACTGCATGGCTATATTTGAGTTACTGTAACTTTCCTGTCAGCTCCAAACAGTCTTGCCCTTCTCTGAACTCTCTCATTAACACAGTGTTTCCATCACATGCTTTTGTTTTCACACCATTCTGTATCAACTCATCTCACATCAACAACCAGGTCAAAGTCACTGAGATGTTCAGTTTTCCCCGTTCTGACATTTGTCGTGAACCTTAACTGAAATGCATGAATGAGCAGATGTTCAGGAGTATTTTATTATAGTGATTGACAAGTGGATTGTTAGTATTATTAAAGCATATCCAGGTTTAGATGGCTTTATTGATCAAAAATCAATATGATCATCGCAAGTTATTGACTAACACTTTAAGGTCTACTACATTTTAAAGCAATGTTTCGAGATTTGTAGTATGTAGTCCAAGATTTGAATTATTTTTATATAGCTTTAAAAAGTTAGCTGTATAAAAGACATATTAATGTTTCTTTCAGTCTGACTTCTTTTTTATTAGACTGTTTCTGTGGAGAGAGTTTAGGCAGAAATGCCTGAGATTTGCTGCGTCCATCATGGTCTAGAAAGAGCAAAAGTCAGGATAAAAATCAGGATAATGATAATGATTTTTTTGACCAAATTTAATCTGATCATAGGTTCAGCTGCAGATTTATATCTATTCTTATATGTCTGCCAAGAGAATAGTATCATTTGACTGTAACATTTAGTCAAAGCCAAAATGATGAATGAAGGGGTTGAACTCTACAATGCTTTTAATGTCCAGAGTCCACTGATGATCTTATCTGAGAGGGATTCTTCAGTGTGATTGCTGTTCATCCACTGATCTTTGTAATGCAATGGCTTCTGATAATCCACTTTCTGTCTTGCATTAAGTTCATCCCTGTTGGTTTTCTTGTGTCTGAACAGTTTTAGAGACTGAAGCAGGTTCGTTTAACATGCCTCCGAACTCATATTAAAATGTCACTGGGGTGAACACTTGCATGAAAACGTTGCCAGATTGAAGTTTTATCAGTTTCTGAAACTCCGTGTGATTTGTAAATGCAGCCCTGTTGAGCATACCTCATCACAGATGTCCCAGCAGTGCACATAAGCACGATGTGTACTGATTCTTTATTCTGTTTACAGGTTTGATGGAAATTTTAACACAAACGTGTCAAAAACCATCAGCTGCGATCGACTGTCCCCCAACGTCAACAGCCGAGCTTTCAATCCTGGACGAGACCTCAATTCGGGTGAGTACTACAGGGTATACACACACACACACACACACACGGAGCATGCTGCTATGGCAACTGTTTTAAAGAGGATACTTGACGTCAGATTTTAGGGAGACAGTTTTTTTTGTTGTTTGTTTGTTTGTTTGTTTGTTTGTTTGTTTGTTTGTTTTTTAAGAGATGAACCATGTTGCTCTCTGTTCTGTCTTTTTACTCACTCTCACTATCTCTAGACAAAAAGTGTTTTCATTATATTATGTTTTGCATTGTTGTTGTGTGTATGGTTTTTCTGTTTTGTGTGTTTAGTTTTCTTAGTAACGTGAGTTTGTGTGTGTGTGTGTGTGTGGTGTCGCACGTGAGTTTGTGTGTGTGTGTGTGTGTGGTGTCGCACGTGAGTTTGTGTGTGTGTGTGTGTGGTGTCGCACGTGAGTTTGTGTGTGTGTGTGTGTGTGTGGTGTCGCACGTGAGTTTGTGTGTGTGTGTGTGTGTGTGTGTGGGGTGTCGCACGTGAGTTTGTGTGTGTGTGGTGTCGCTGTAGTGTGTGTTTGTGTGCATGTATGGTGTTGTCGTAGTGTGTGTTTGTGTGCATGTGAGCTTGTGTGTGTGTGGTGTCGCTGTAGTGTGTGTTTGTGTGCATGTATGGTGTTGTCGTAGTGTGTGTTTGTGTGCATGTGAGCTTGTGTGTGTGGTGCTGCCACTGTGTGTGTGTTTGTGTGCATTTGAGTGTGTTTGTGTGCGTGCTTGGTTGTGTGTTTGTGTATGGTGTTGCCTTTGAGTGTGCTTGTGGTGTTGCCGTAGTGTTTGTGTGGGTGTGTGTTTGTGTATGGTGTTGCTCGTGTGTGTGGTGTTGCCATAGTATGTGTGTTTGTGTGGGTGTGTTTGCGTGTAAGGTGTTGCCATAGTGTGTGTGTTTGTGTGTGTGTGTGTGTATGGTGTTGCCGTAGTGTGTGTTTGTGTGCATGTGGGTTTGTGTGCATGTAAGGTGTTGCCGTAGTGTGTGTTTGTGTGTGTGTAAGGTGTTGGTGTAGTGTGTGTGTGTAAGGTGTTGGTGTAGTGTGTGTGTGTATGGTGTTGCTGTAGTGTGTGTGTGTGTGTGTGTAAGGTGTTGGTGTAGTGTGTGTGTGTATGGTGTTGCCGTAGTGTGTGTTTGTGTGTGTGTAAGGTGTTGGTGTAGTGTGTGTTTGTGTGTGTGTAAGGTGTTGGTGTAGTGTGTGTTTGTGTGTGTGTAAGGTGTTGGTGTAGTGTGTGTTTGTGTGTGTGTAAGGTGTTGGTGTAGTGTGTGTTTGTGTGTGTGTAAGGTGTTGGTGTAGTGTGTGTTTGTGTGTGTGTAAGGTGTTGGTGTAGTGTGTGTGTGTAAGGTGTTGGTGTAGTGTGTGTGTGTAAGGTGTTGCTGTAGTGTGTGTTTGTGTGTGTGTAAGGTGTTGGTGTAGTGTGTGTTTGTGTGTGTGTAAGGTGTTGGTGTAGTGTGTGTTTGTGTGTGTGTAAGGTGTTGGTGTAGTGTGTGTGTGTAAGGTGTTGGTGTAGTGTGTGTGTGTAAGGTGTTGCTGTAGTGTGTGTTTGTGTGTGTGTAAGGTGTTGGTGTAGTGTGTGTTTGTGTGTGTGTAAGGTGTTGGTGTAGTGTGTGTTTGTGTGTGTGTAAGGTGTTGGTGTAGTGTGTGTGTGTAAGGTGTTGGTGTAGTGTGTGTGTGTAAGGTGTTGGTGTAGTGTGTGTTTGTGTGTGTGTAAGGTGTTGGTGTAGTGTGTGTTTGTGTGTGTAAGGTGTTGGTGTAGTGTGTGTGTGTAAGGTGTTGGTGTAGTGTGTGTGTGTAAGGTGTTGGTGTAGTGTGTGTGTGTAAGGTGTTGGTGTAGTGTGTGTGTGTAAGGTGTTGGTGTAGTGTGTGTGTGTAAGGTGTTGGTGTAGTGTGTGTGTGTAAGGTGTTGGTGTAGTGTGTGTGTGTAAGGTGTTGGTGTAGTGTGTGTGTGTAAGGTGTTGGTGTAGTGTGTGTGTGTAAGGTGTTGGTGTAGTGTGTGTGTGTGTGTGTGTGTAAGGTGTTGGTGTAGTGTGTGTTTGTGTGTGTGTAAGGTGTTGGTGTAGTGTGTGTGTGTATGGTGTTGCTGTAGTGTGTGTTTGTGTGTGTGTAAGGTGTTGGTGTAGTGTGTGTGTGTGTAAGGTGTTGGTGTAGTGTGTGTGTGTGTGTGTGTGTGTAAGGTGTTGGTGTAGTGTGTGTGTGTAAGGTGTTGGTGTAGTGTGTGTGTGTGTAAGGTGTTGGTGTAGTGTGTGTGTGTGTAAGGTGTTTGGTGTTGGTGTAGTGTGTGTGTGTGTGTGTGTGTGTAAGATGTTGGTGTAGTGTGTGTGTGTGTGTGTATGGTGTTGGTGTAGTGTGTGTTTGTGTGTGTGTATGGTGTTGGTGTAGTGTGTGTGTGTAAGGTGTTGGTGTAGTGTGTGTGTAAGGTGTTGGTGTAGTGTGTGTGTGTAAGGTGTTGGTGTAGTGTGTGTGTGTAAGGTGTTGGTGTAGTGTGTGTGTGTAAGGTGTTGGTGTAGTGTGTGTGTGTGTGAAAGGTGTTGCTGTAGTGTGTGTTTGTGTGTGTGTAAGGTGTTGGTGTAGTGTGTGTTTGTGTGTGTGTAAGGTGTTGGTGTAGTGTGTGTGTGTAAGGTGTTGGTGTAGTGTGTGTGTGTAAGGTGTTGGTGTAGTGTGTGTGTAAGGTGTTGGTGTAGTGTGTGTGTAAGGTGTTGGTGTAGTGTGTGTGTGTAAGGTGTTGGTGTAGTGTGTGTGTGTAAGGTGTTGGTGTAGTGTGTGTGTGTATGGTGTTGGTGTAGTGTGTGTGTGTAAGGTGTTGGTGTAGTGTGTGTGTGTAAGGTGTTGGTGTAGTGTGTGTTTGTGTGTGTGTAAGGTGTTGGTGTAGTGTGTGTTTGTGTGTGTGTAAGGTGTTGGTGTAGTGTGTGTGTGTGTGTATGGTGTTGCTGTAGTGTGTGTTTGTGTGTGTGTAAGGTGTTGGTGTAGTGTGTGTGTGTATGGTGTTGCCATAGTGTGTGTTTGTGTGTGTGTAAGGTGTTGGTGTAGTGTGTGTGTGTGTAAGGTGTTGGTGTAGTGTGTGTGTGTGTGTGTGTGTAAGGTGTTGGTGTAGTGTGTGTGTGTAAGGTGTTGGTGTAGTGTGTGTGTGTGTAAGGTGTTTGGTGTTGGTGTAGTGTGTGTGTGTGTGTAAGATGTTGGTGTAGTGTGTGTGTGTGTGTATGGTGTTGGTGTAGTGTGTGTTTGTGTGTCTGTATGGTGTTGGTGTAGTGTGTGTGTGTAAGGTGTTGGTGTAGTGTGTGTGTGTAAGGTGTTGGTGTAGTGTGTGTGTGTAAGGTGTTGGTGTAGTGTGTGTTTGTGTGTGTAAGGTGTTGGTGTAGTGTGTGTGTGTGTGTGTATGGTGTTGGTGTAGTGTGTGTGTGTGTGTGTGTAAGGTGTTGGTGTAGTGTGTGTGTGTAAGGTGTTGGTGTAGTGTGTGTGTGTGTGTAAGGTGTTGGTGTAGTGTGTGTGTGTAAGGTGTTGGTGTAGTGTGTGTGTGTGTAAGGTGTTTGGTGTTGGTGTAGTGTGTGTGTGTGTGTGTGTGTAAGGTGTTGGTGTAGTGTGTGTGTGTGTGTATGGTGTTGGTGTTGTGTGTGTGTGTGTATGGTGTTGGTGTAGTGTGTGTGTGTAAGGTGTTGGTGTAGTGTGTGTGTGTAAGGTGTTGGTGTAGTGTGTGTGTGTAAGGTGTTGGTGTAGTGTGTGTGTGTAAGGTGTTGGTGTAGTGTGTGTGTGTAAGGTGTTGGTGTAGTGTGTGTGTGTGTGTATGGTGTTGCTGTAGTGTGTGAAATGAATATTTCTGGCATATCATCAAGAAACTTTTTTTGTTCTTTAGCCCTCCTTATCTCAGCAGCAATGCTCTTAGTTTTAAGTACGTTTAAAACAAACATTAAACATCGTCCTGCAGACACTCGGTGCTGCTGCAGTGATCTGCAGACGCTCTTGTTTCTGACATCGTTCCTTTGCCATTTAGCTTCTGCTGCATTCCTGCTTCCTCCAGCGAAGATTAGCCCAATTCATCTTCATTCACTCCATTCATCTGTTGCTTTTTATCATGCAGCAGCGAGGCCGTCATCAGCGCGTTTGTGTGCAGTTAGTCTAAACAGTGCTGCGGACGGTGGAGGGAAACCGCAGTGCGAAGAGCAGGCTGGAGAGACGGAGCCTTCGGTTTGATGAATGAGAGACTCTCTCTCACGGCTTGTCTCCTCTCTTTACACACTCCTCCCTTCTTTTCCTCGCTCCTCCTTGCCTCTTGACATGTTTATTCCCCCAGAGTGCTTTAGCACACTTTTGGCTGTCATGCCCGAGTGTCACTTTTCAGATGAAGTGAGGCTCGGGACTCACTTAACCAGGGTGTGAGTGAGGAGATAAATGAGGTGATGTTAGAGAGGATATAGACAGAGAGAGCAGAAAGTGTGAGTGCTTTACAAAGAGGGAGGATGGGGAACATTTTAATATTGGACATCCATCTGCTATAAACAAGCAGCTAAAGCATTGGGAGACTCATAACTCCAAATGTGAAGTGAGCTTTCAATATCATTTAATATTCTCCAAATAGCACCAACATTAAAACCCCCTGCCTGATATTATGTAGCTCCTTCATGTGCCATCAATTAGCTCTGACTTGAGGCATGGACTCTACCAGACCTCTGTAGGTTTGTCCCGTAAGTTTCATGGTTGCGCCTTCATGTATCAGACTGCTCGATCAGACCCCGAGGTCTGGAGGTCACATCAACACCTTGACACTTAAACCATTCCTGATTGATTTTGCAGTGTAGTAGGGATAAGGCCACTGCCATTTTGGAATTCCATTGCCACGAATTTGTGTCCTTCAGCAGAAGTCAAATTGCTACCAGGATACATGTACTTGTAGCAGGAATTTTATTATTCTCTGAAACAGTAAATTGTAATATAATCCAGACAAGCAATATTTTAAAGCCTTAAATGAAAGCAGTGCTTCACCGTATGCTTATCCTGCTTTGGCGTAGGAGCTTAGCGGAATTAAGACGCGCATTTTATCAAGATAAACTATCGTCTTATCAGAAGTAGAGGAGTGTATAAAGAAATGGATAGAAGGAGCATGGTTTAGGAGCCTGAGGGAGGGATAGAGGAAATGAAGGCCTTTTCCTTATGCTCGTGGTTTCCAGCTTCTCTAAACACAGAGTGCAGGATTAAGTGTTGTGGAGCAGCGAGTGTATACGATTCTTCAAACTGTCAACATGTTCCAAAGTTCCTGTTTATACGCTCAGCCCTGATTAATGGTGCAGGGTGCTAGTGGATGTGTCTGGCCTTCTCTTTCCGGTTAAGAGCTCAAGTTCAGGGCATCCAGCCTGCTCCGAATCATTAGGCCTCTGTTATACTCTGGGTCAACCCATATAGCATCAAAAAATTACTCTTTGTTTGTGTTAATAACTCCTTATGTAAGCTTAAGTTTTTAGATTAGATTTTAAAAAATGAAAGCATTTTCTGTTAAAGTGTTTTCTTATTAGCCCTCCACAGGGACTGGCGAGTTTTACGTGCCTCGCGCACGCTAAACATCAGTTAGAAATCTCTGATTATTCAATTTTAGATTAGATTAGACTTTGTCATTGCACATGGGTACAAGGCAATGAAATGCAGTTAGCATCTACCCAGAAGTGCAAAGCAGTAGTGAAATATAAACATATGTACATGTATACAGACTATGCAGCCAGGTTTTTCACCTCCTCTCTGTAGTTGGCCGATTACTGTGGTGTGGTTTGCAAACCTGGTTATGGTGTTAAAACCATGCACAGGCCTGCAGCTATTGGTGAAGAGAGAGTATAAGAAAGGGCTCAGTACACAGCCTTGAGGTACACCAGTGCTCAGTGTGACACTCGAGGAAGTGGTGTTATTTAACTCAACATGCTGCGGTCTGTTGGTCACAAAGTCCAGTGTTCAATTACACAGAACGGTGTCGATGCCAAGGTCACTAAGTTTAGTGATCACCTTGGAGAGGATGACTGTATTGGACGGCGAACTGAAATCATCAAACAGCATTCTTGTATATGTGTTGTTGTTGTCCAGTTGTGTTAATATGGTGTGCAGTGCTAAAGCAGACAGTCTCCTCAGTGCATGCATGTTGTAGGTATTTACAGCAGGACTCTGTCAGTTTTATTTAACAGTTAACAAGCTTATACTGCATCGACCCGTTCATCATGTTAACAATTTTTATTCACATTTTGCATGCTTTATAAGTCTGAGAGTAGCTTGCATGTTAAACACATGGCAAAAACTGCCATGATCAAGATCAAGTCTGCTTCTAAAATGTTTAGCATTCTTGTCTAACCTTTTTTTGCCAGTAGTTGTTCCATTCACCTGATCAGCCACAGGAAAAAAGGTGTACACTATTTTGATTTACATGTGTACACAAATGATTTTATTTGGTTTAAGTCATATATAGGGCTGCTTGTAATTGTAGCTAAATTTTAAATAAATAAATAAATGGTTTATGAGGCAAAAGTCCATTATGAAGAGTAATGTACAGTGATTCTGCAGTAGAAATGAAGTCTCTAACAAAAGCACCAGCATTAAATCAGTTGCAAATGAATGCTCTCTTTTTCTCATGAGGCCTGGCTACGTAATGTGCTAATATATAATCAAGCAAGACCGCGATAATCAACTAAAGATGTCTGATGCAAGCTTTTGCTTTTTTTTTTCCTGGTTATAAATAAGGGTTATATGGGAATGGTACAATAGCGCAATAGATTTTGTATGATGAAATGTAAATGTACTTTCATTAAAAAGTGCTGTATGAATTGGGACTGCCGATATGATATGGATATGTCACTATAACTTTATATATCGTTTCATAATAATAATAAAAAAAATACCAACATATTGGAAGCAGCTGATTTGGAGATAGTTTAAATTCGTAAAACTTTTTTTTTTATACTTATTTATTTTTTGTTTTTCTTCTTTTTCATGTTAATTAATATCTGTCATATTTAGCAATTTTTAAATGCAGCTCTACAATTTTACTGGCAGCGATTTTATGTTTGGGCCTTCATCAGATTAGCACAACAGAGAAAGAGGTTCATTTCCTGGCTTAACATCTGGAGAAAGAAACACATTACAAGCATGAGCATCAGCTAAACTGACATGTTCCCTCCATGTCATGCTCAAGGAAAAAATACCTCTCTTTTTATATTTTATTTTTTTCTTACTTTAGGAAGCACTGACCTCATAAAGCTTGAAGGACTGTATTCATGATGGCTAATGAAAGTTTTCTAACAGATCGACTCACGAGGCTACGCCCCACTCCAGTGTGGTCCTCAAATAAGCTCTTTCCCTCCTCTTATACAGAGAGAACGGGCTCATTAGATCCCTGAAAGCCGAATAAGTAGCTTGGTTCGAACCTGAAGCCGTGTTTTACTAATGTAGCACTACTGTTATCCAGGTGTAGAGGGTCATTTAGCTCTCGTCCCTGGTTCTGTCTTCCTCGTGCAGATTAAATAAACACTTACGGCAGAGCGAGCGATGTGATTGGGGTGTTTGGATAGGATGATCTTGTCTGTTTGAATCTGGGCTCCGGGCCTCACAAACCAGAGGCATGTCCAAGCAAAACACGCTCGGGCTGCCTCGTCACACTACATTAACACTGCAGCATTACCGTGTGCCAACAGTACAGTGCTGTAGTGGTCTGTGTGATGGGCGTTACAGCTGACTGATGAGCACTGTTCGAATAATATTTGGTTTGGTTTTGGGAGAGAATAGAAAAGAGCGCTTCCTGGAATGACTTTATGTTGAAGAAAAGGTGCAAAACAGAAGATATAATAGGATCTTTGACAACATGTCCATTCAGGTAGACACACACAAGCGGTGTTTGTGTGTGGTATGTAATCTTTCAGGACACATGCATGGTATGATGGATTCACATGGGACTGAAATCTCAGAGATACTCCAGTAATAACAAATTGTCCAGCCTTCCAACGACAAAAAACCCGAACCCAACCTGAATAGAGCTTTTGAGGAAACGTTATGAACTGGAAATGGAAATCTGCACTTTATTTATTTTGAATTTTTATTTTGAATATTTTGCTGCTTGAAAAATTTATAGCTAATAAACCTTCATGTCCTAATCTCTCTCTCTCTCTCTCTCGGATGTCTTAGTGCTGGCAGACAACCTGAAGTCGAACCCAGGCATCAAGTGGCAGTACTTCAGCTCAGAGGAGGGCATCTTCACTGTGTTCCCCGCTCACAAGTTCCACTGCAAAAGCACATACGAGCACAGGAGCAGGTGCAGAAAACACACACTCACACAGTCAGACACTCGCATGACCACAGTGACTCAGTGAAAGTCTGAGAGTACATTACCTATCAACAGATCTCAGTAAAAAGCCACATAGATTTGGAAAAAAGCCTGTCAAGTAATATTTTTTACTGCCAGGATCCTTATATCGCTCTCACACAGGCTTGCTTGGGCGCAGAATTGCAAAGCCTCAGTCTTTATTTGTTTTGCATTTAGACCACTTAACTGAACGAAACCTAAGACAAATGCTCTCCATATGCTTGAATAATCACTTGGATCACATCACACTTTCCCTCATAAAAGCACTCTCCCGCTCATTTTGGGAGACTTTCCAACATAATTGAATAGTTTTTCAGCTACATTGCCCAGATTAAGAACTATAGTTTGGTGGGAATCAAAACCACACCAAGATGTTTTTCCCCTATTTTTTATTTTTTTTTCCTTCTCTCAGCATATTATTCATTTAATCATCTTAGAGCATATTACTCAGAAACTACGCTAAAACTAATAGCAAGGGTCTGAAGTGAGAAAGGAGAAGTCTGGGATGGCCAAGAGTCCATAAGTCATTGTGCGGTTGAAGAGGAATTCCACAGATCTGCTTATAGATTTTTAATATTCAGTTTGACCATGCAGATAAATATAATGGAGTTTCCACAGTATAGCGCCAGGGTCCCAGGTTTGATCCTGAGCTCTTTCACATGTTCTTCCAGTGTCATCATGAATTTCCTGTCAGTTTCCATCCACCTCCAGAAAACGTGCGATGGTGACTATAAAATGGTGT
Source organism: Hemibagrus wyckioides (assembly GCF_019097595.1). NCBI lineage: Eukaryota > Metazoa > Chordata > Actinopteri > Siluriformes > Bagridae > Hemibagrus > Hemibagrus wyckioides. Next base: position 9,003,848 of record NC_080720.1, read on the forward strand.
AAATGTGTGTGTACTTGGGTCATAGTATGGCTTGGAGTCCAGTTCCTGGGTGGTTTCCTACCACACACCCAGGATAGACTCCAGCTTGGAATAAACTAGATGAATAAATTAAACAAGTTTAGTGATGTCTATTACTGCAAGATGCTATTCTTTGCAAAAACAAACAAACACAAGTTTCTTTCTAATAATCTGTTACCGAGCGAGTTAACGCTTCAACTTAATATACCCCAGTTCAGGCGAGTTGATGGTTCTCATATCAGGGATCAATACTTCCGGCTAGAATCAAGCTCCAACATTAAAAAAGAATGGTTTCCTCATTATTCCCCACAAATAAATCTTCTGAATAAATGGTCTAGTTCAGCCGTTTTAGGAACTCCAGTCTCCTGGGACAGGAGGGTGATGGAAAGTGAGTCACACGGACCTGGGGCCATGGCAGGATGGAAAATGAGTCATTTTGTATTTACAACAATATTACAGCGTATAGAAAGTTCATTGAGACTCGGACAACCCAAACAAGCGTAATCATGTCTGCACGAACACCCGTTTTCTAAATAAAGGTGAAAAAACAAGCTTCATTAGGGTGAAAAAGGAATACTATTTTTCTTTTTCTTTATTGGGTTCTCTGAGATCCTTGGGTTTCATAGTTCTTTAATCAGGTTTTAAATGAAACAATGCTGAATGGAAATGCAGCTTTTATGGTGGGATTTGTTTTGTACTTCTTATGAAATTCCTCACTTTTTCTGCTGCCTTTTTAGAGAGTGCTTATTGAGGAAGGCAAAGCATTTATTCATTTTTATAGACAACAACAGGCTTGAGGTTCAGCAGTAAACACAGAGAATGCATCTTTTATAAAAGTCAGCCTTTCAGCCTCATGTTGTACAGTCCAGAAATGTCAAACCAGCCATTTAAAAAAAACAAAAAAAACAAAAAAACAAGCAGCAAATGAAATGTCTTACAGATTTTCACGCCATTCCTCTGTAATAAATACACAGAAAACATGGCAGCATGGTGTCCAGCAGGTCCACTGGGGTTTGCTGTCTTGTGTGCCAGGGGCAGAGTTTGATCCTTAGGAAGTTGTAAACTTTATTGTTTGTTTTAAACGTCTCTGTGCATTCGGCTGGAATGCAGAGTTTCTTCAGTAAAGGCCACAAAGAATCATCTGAGCCATGTGTGGGATTTTTATGCCTTTGTAGCTCTTCTTGGCTCTTTTTCTATTGTTTCCTGCTCATTCTTTTCAGACTGCATTCTATTATATGAATAAATAATAAGCATGACTTTTTGGAGCAAACAATCTTTAATGGATACGCATGCAAGCACACATCTTAAATGCCTACATTGTTGGGGCAGTAATGTACTTTTATACACCTGGGCTATTTTCTCAGTTGCTTTTTTCCAGTTTGCTCTGAGCGCTTGCTAAGATTACCTTTCAGATTTTTCCAGGGAGTGATCCTGAGAACAGGTCCCAGGTCAGTAGTCTGGGATTCGCTTCCTTTCACATCAAGTGTAGAAGTTATTCAGTTCAATTTTATTTATATAGCGCTTTTATCAATGGGCATTGTCTCAAAGCAGCTTTACAGAACATAAGAAGCATAGTACAAAAATCCAAGATGAATGTTAGACAAAATCATCCCTTATCTGTGATTGGATCTGTGACTTGCCACGTTATTTCCTGTTTCTGTGATACGGCAGAAAGCACTGGATACAAGTGATCATTAAAACTAGACCAGAGAGATTCCTGCTTGCTGGAATGGCATAAATCTAGGAAGCACTGTACTTTGTTCCTGATACCAGAGTGCTGTGGATAAACCTAAACTGTGTCCCAAATGATGTACTACACACTACACATCTACAATATGTACTTTATACTGTACCGTTTAGCTTCTGTCCATTTAAGACATACTGTCTAGCATCTCAGACAGGACACAAATGGAGACTAGAAGAATAATCTGTTTCCCTGTCCACAGCAAATGACGTCAGACACACGTAATGCGACTCCGCTAGCTTTAGCAGAATACTGTGGATTACAATGTGGGATAATTTAAAAGACTTTTGTCCAAGATATCAGGTATCTTAGTTTTTCCCTAGTTCAGTAGTCCCACCTTAGTGCCTGGTAGCCCCACCCTTCTTCTGAAATGTAAGCAAAGCTGCGAGCATTTAGTTCATGAAGTGTCTAACATTCCACACAAAGTGGCATAGAATAGTGCAAAACTGTGCCATTTGGGATGCAGCTCTAGTGTCTACCACATGCAGGCCTGTGTGCACAAAAGTGTTGTATGGAATTGCACAATTGATCCGCAGTCATGAAGCAAATCTATGTGAAAGCAAATAAGCCCCACCCCAAAACAAGATCAGAATCCATCTCGAGTATGGCCTAACGACTAAAATATGGAGAGAGCATCACAAAAATGAAACCTAGCAGAGCGATCACAGGGTTTTGTTCATGACAGCGTTCATAGAAATAACATTTAACTGAACTGTACAAAGGTAAGAGCACACGATTACTCCACTCTTAGTCCAGATTGGGTTTTTAAGTGGCTTGATCCTCTCTCTCTCTCTCTCTCTCTCTCGCTCTCTCATTCTTTCTTTAATTATTTCTCAGCCACTGAAGGACTCTTCTCAGTGGACTGAAACTGTCTCTGGTTGTATGACTCTTTTAAAGCTGACTGTGTGTGTGTTTCTTGTCAGGCCCGTGTATGTGACAGCCGTGAGGCCTCAGTCGAAGCATGTGGTGGTGCTCATCGACCACGGCGCCTCCGTCAGCGAGACGCAGCTCCAGATCGCCCGAGACGCCGCTCTAGTCATCCTCAACTCCATCGATGAACACGATAAAGTACAGAACACAGCACACCCAGCATGTGTTAACAACAAAATAGTTCAGATGTAAAATACAGAATAATTCAGATGTTATAAATGGTTGTTAAAATGTTATTTGGAAATGACGCACATCCTAGTTAGCTGGCTAGTTAAGTAAACCCTGTTAGTAAACTAGCCTGTATTTATTTGCAGATGGACATGAATAGGACTTTAAGTATCAACATATTATCAGCTCATTAGTTCAGACCTAGTTAGATTAGCACTTACACTTTGTCATTAATATTTTTTTCTGATCAATTTAAAGGATTACATAATCTTGAATAATGTTTATAAGAGTACTAAGGAAGTCTAGTTCTAGTTTACATGGAATAATGTACCCTTTAAAGTTGTCTTGAACATTTGAGATCCTGTTTTTGCTTTATTAAGAGATCAAATATGTTTGCATCTCTCGTTCTCTAAATCTGACCCGGACGGTCTTTTTTTGTCCTCTGTAGATCTCCGTCTTGACGGTGGCTGATGCAGTTCGCTCCTGCTCCTTGGATCAGTGCTACAAGAGCTTCCTGTCTCCTGCCACCAGTGAGACCAAGCGCAAGATGAGCACCTTCATTAACAGCATCAAGTCGTCAGACAGTGCAACCCAGCATGCTATGGGCTTCCAGAAAGCCTTTCAGCTCCTGAGGAACACCAGCAGCATGGGCAGACCCCACAGCACTAAGACACATGGTACAGTAAGAACCTGAGAAATCTGAATTGTGAACCTCTTACCGCTTTAGTAATGTTTTCATATTTTCTCTGTCTCTCACACAGACACTGATATGGTTATAATCTACCTGTCGTCGGGCGTCACCTCTCGAGACTCCTCAGAGCACGAGAAGAGAGCCACTCTAAACGTGGTTAAAGAGGAGAATCGGCACCTCAACAACTCCGTAATGATCCTCACCTATGCTCTTATCAACGGTAACACACTCTCCAGCCTTTTCTTATCCTCCATCGTGACTTGGATTTTACCTGCACGTTCATCTCAGTCACTGATGAGTGTATTTGTGTATGCATGCATCTACACGCTCTCAGTTCTGTCAAATGTTTCTCTCCGTCCTCACCCTTTCATCTCTCCGTCTCCGTGTGTGTGTGTGTGTGTGTGTGTGTGTATCATAAGAAAGCCCTCTCCTTTTGTCCCCCTCACCTGGCTCGCTGTCTCTGCATGCATTAGCCTGTTATTAACATACATTAGCTGGGCATGAGGAGAATTAAAATGCAGGATGTCTGAAGGAAGAAAGAGAAAAGCAGCAGAACACATCAAAGAGCACTCGGTGACATGAAAGAGTGCAGAGGGCTTTTTGTGTCGTAGATGACAGAAATATGATTGGACTTGATTAGCATGGTTGTGTACGAAGAGCAGAATTGTGCTGTAACTGACTGGAGCACTCATGAGAGGATTCCAACCCCATTGAAACAGAATGATGGCTTGGAAAAGATTAAATCAGACATTTGGAAGGAATAAGATTCTAAAAAGTCAGCCCATACTTCACACTGTATCGAAGTTATTTATTACATTAGATCCAGAATCTCTTTACATTAGCCTCTTTATTAAAAGTGAACTCTTTTTCCGCAGATGCAGGTTTTACAGCTGGCCTGTTAGTAGCTATAGGATTATTAATCCCAAATAAATTCACTATGAGGTTTGATTAGTTACAAAATTTCCAGTATTAATGCCCTATAGTTTATTATTCAGAGATGCAAATATCCTGGGTTTAGCCACAGCATTGACTTTTTTACAGCAGGAAAACCATCAGAAATGCTATTTTTTGTTTGTTTTTGTTTTAGCTAAATTAGCCATCAATCTAATCAGGCAAGGGGAATGGTCTCACATCTGCTGCTGGTATTGGTTATTTTAGTTTCGTGGTAACTTTGTGGAGAAATTTGATCAGTATATTTGTGAGCCTCAGTCTCGTGAGGAAACCGTTGAGTGGGTCTGTCATCTGCTTTGCTCTCAGGTTGCTGACGACGTTGGATTTTTGTGTCAGCAATGTGTCAGAGACATAAGAATTTGAGGATCGGTGATGATGATTTTAATAAACATTTCATGTTTCTCGCACACAGAGGGAGTAACAGGTCTGAAGGAGTTGGCGTTTATGCGCGATCTGGCAGAGCAGAACTCTGCGAAGTACAGCGTTTCGGATCGTACCACACTCCCTGTGGTGAAGGGCAGCATGATGGTGCTGAACCAGCTCAGTAACCTGGAGACCAGCGTGGGCCGTTTCTACATCAACCTACCAAACCGCATGATCGACGTGGCCGCCTTCAGCCTGCCGTACGCTGATCAGATGGGCGATGGTGAGTTAGGACACAACCTGTACTGTGTCTCATTTATATCAGTTAAACTCTTTGAATCACACACACGCATTAATGTAGGAGTAGCCGTCTAAGCATTTTTCAGTCATATGTTTAACCCTCAAATTCAAATGTCAGATCATGAGTATATGGGAATCCCTATAGTGTTGGGATGTCCAGTGTTTTCCAGAAAATTCCAGGGTGGGTGCAGGTTTTTGTTCCAACCATGTTTGTTGAAATGATTAAACAGGTGGAATAAAGTGTGGCTTCTGCTTAATTGGGATGAAAACCTGCACCCACACTGGCTTTGCGAATAAGATCGGACATCGCTATCCTAGTGTCCTGGAGCCGCATTCATGGGTCATTTAGTCCACTTGAGAATAAGTTGTCATTTGCATTGGGGTTGTTGGGTCAAGCTGATTGACCCTTCGTGTTGACCCTGGATTTTGCGCATTAAAAATGACTCCAGTGCTCTGATGCCTCAGTGTCTTCCCAGTGTTCATTACTGCTTTTATTTAATAACTAACATGATAAGAAGAACTGTTTAATTTCTTTTCTTTTTTAAAAATTTCCCGCAGGCTTCATTATGACAGTCAGCCGACCGTGCTACTTCGGGAACCTTCTGCTTGGAGTTGTGGGAGTGGACGTGAACCTCGCTTATATCCTCGAGGACGTCACCTACTACCAGGACTCTCTGGCCTCATACACCTTCCTCATAGATAACAAAGGTACGAGCAGTGATCTGGTAGGATCAGGGCTTTTTGCAGCAGGTTTTGTGGTAACTTTTACAACATGATGCAGCAGTATTACCTCCAGAGCCACTAATTTGGAAGCATCAACCCTGTCAGACATCCTTCAGTGGAACAGCTTTAATCTTTAAAATGGCTTACCTGCAGCTGACCCTCACTCAACGGTCTGTTAGATCAATTGAACAGTCCATTAGAGGAAATCATCTGTTGCAAAATTCCAGGCTTTTTGCCAAAGTGGCTTCCTTTGCAGTGTTTATTTAAGGAATATAACACAATAGGGTGTGCTGTTATAGAAAATAAGCAGCGACAGCGTGCTGCGATGGTGCCCTACATGACTTACCACCCCAAAGCTTATTTTCTTCTAACAGCGTGTCCGAAAATGTTCTATGATACATATACCACAGCACTAACAGTTTCATTTATGAAATAATGAGACATGATTCTTTTTAGCACTTACATGTTTTTTTTCTGGTCCATAATTCCTGTTATTATATTCATACTCATCTATTTGTAAGCTGTTACCATTACCAGAACATTAGTATAACTCTGATTTGACTGCACTGTCGTGAGAGCTGCTGTTATAGGAAATGAATCAACATCTTCTGACCAATCAGAATTGTGGATTTAACAGCACTGTGGTTTAAGAACCTCATTTAGATGTCTGCTACTCTGCTGCAGTTGGTAGTTGAAGCATCTAGTCTTTATGGCAGGCTTGATCTCAATTCTTTATTTGGAATAATCAACGTTCCTTAATCAACGTATTTCCAGTTAAGGTTTAGTTTATGTTTCCAGTAAATGAAATAACAAGCACTAGTTCATAAATGAGCAAAACATGAGTGGTGCTTATTAGAGTTCAATCTCATTTCCATTAATGAGGCCGAGCGTATGATCTCTCGAGAAACTGAAGCTCGGCTCTCCAGGTGAGAGGATGCTGCACCTGCCATCTCCAGCTGCTCACTAAATACACAGTAAACCATAGCCAGGGCACAGCATTGAGGATTAAAAGCCCCTTGATCCGGGGGCCGTGTTGCAATCTAACGCTGTCAAAATTCAAGGTTTCTTGCTTTGAGTTCCAAGAAGAAACGTGCAGAAAGATTTATACATACAACCGAAATTACACTTCAGGAAGCAGAGCTAGTTGTTTACTATGCAACCAAGCGTATGTCCTAACATGAATAGAATAATTACGGCATAACTGAATGCAAATTATATAGAAGTCACAAGATAATGACTGTATGATGAATGTCTGTAGTTTTACTGGTTGAACCTCTTATGACATTTCAAGTATGAGTAGATAAGAGTAGACAGGAGAGACCCGAGAATAACGAAATGAATTGACTCATTAAACTTGTGAAGGAGAAATGATGCAAGATGTGAAAGAAGAATTTTGACCTGATAAATCCTCAGCCTCAGCCTGATGAGCCGGTAAAAAAAAATAAGTGGCTGGGACTGTGGTCAAAAAAGGAGTTTATTATTCAGTACTGAAGTATTATTTTTGCCGTTGCTTGGTGCACATCTGGTGGAGGAACTAGAATGACACTAGATTTTTGTGTGGTAATGTTTTTTTCTCTCTGCCTTTTTAGTTAGGAATGTTGACACCTTGGTGTAAAATAAGGCAATAAAGAAACCTGTAAGAACATTGGCAAAATAACGGGGTGGCAGTGTGAGCTATAACCGAAATCCTCAGGCAACACATTTTGTCTTGAATGCAGAGATGATTTCTTACTAGAATACTGTTTAATAGATTTTACTAAAATTTGTGTCTAGGTAATGAACTTTTGGTTAACGCATGTAATACTTTTGTCAGGTTTCACCCTCATGCACCCGTCTTTGACTCGTCCGTACCTGATGACCGAAGCCCCTCTACACACAGACATCATCCACTATGAGAATATCCCTGGATTTGCTGCCGTTCGCCAGAACATCCTCAGGTGAATGCCTGCTTCATTGCGGTTGACACCATGATGAAACATTTTGTAACGTAGCTTTCAAAAGGTGGCGGGGAGCCATTTTATAGAAGGCTATAGGATGATTAATGACACTTATTGTTCTCTGTCAGTTTGCCTCTGGGAAGCCAGGTGATCTCTGTACCCATCAACTCGTCTCTGTCCTGGCACGTGAACCGCCTGCGTGACCCGAGCCGAGACGCCTACAACGTCAGCTACGCTTGGAAACTGGTACTGGCACCACTGTCAACACTGTCTTCTTAAATCCATGCAGTTCTACTTTAATTTACATTATGTGAAAATCCAGGCAGGTTAGGGGAAGAAACCATGGAGTTTCAGCTCAATCCTCAAGCTTTCCCACATATTTACATTTGAGAACTTTTCTCAACATGCCCTTTTCCCACTAGGCTCCAGCTTTATTTATGGCTCAGTCTGTGCATTTCAGTCAGTTAACCTAAATTGGTAGGCTTGGTAATAATATAAATCTTCAGCCATGTCTACTTATCTCAGCCGTCCAACGGTGTCGTCATGAGCAATAAAAAACAACCTGTACTGTTCTTGGTGCTCTACCAGCTAATACTAACTCTTCTCTTACAGGATTTTGGCTTGATCGTATGCATAGACCTTGACCTATTTGTGCTAGCACGAGGATATGTTTTTTGATGGAAACTATGACGCACTTCTATAAGTCGGACTGAATAACGACGTCTGCCAAATGACATAAATGGACATTTAAGTGAGGCATAAAATGGAAACATATTTCAGCTGCTACGCTTTCTGGAAGGCTGTGCCTAACACTTACCTTATTAACTCTGTCTTCATCCACCAAGTGTTTCGTATAAAGGAGAAGAATGGCAAAGATTTGCGTCTTCGTGCCAGAACACATTTATCAGACGAGGTGGCTGTATTATGAGCTTCAGTGTTTTTAATTCTGGCTCATAAAACACTTTTTTTTATTTTGAAAGTAATCATGTTTGCCAGTAAAGTGACTTTAGATCTTCTGAGCTAGTGTGTGTGATCTCGGTGTGTGTGTGTGTGTGTACCGCTGTCTGTAAATGCAGTAGCGTATAATAGGATACTTAATATTAGTTCATCTGACCTAACTTTTCCCTTTGGTGCCAACACTCCAGGCAACACTTTGTAGCATTGATATCAGATTTTACATAAACATCAAAAGAATTTTATTCCCTCCCACACTCTCCTCAATGCTTTTGGTCTGTTTCTGTGTAGGTGCAGGACACGTCGTTCATCCTGTGCATAGTGTACGTTCAGCCCGAGATCCCGGTGAAGCAGCTGAAGAACCTGAACACAGCCCCCAGCAGTAAGCTCTTGTACCACCGACTCGACCTGCTGGGCCAACCCAGCTCCTGCCTCCACTTCAAACAGCTGGCTACCGTCGGTAAGCAGCCTGAGAGCTGAAACCACACCGTTACCATGATGCACTTGGAATTCAGCCAGACACCAAACTCTGACACTAAACACCGATTCTGTGCGTGAAAGTGGTGTACGGTGAAGGCTCATGTGGTTTTGATTTCTTTACAACAAATGAGTGATTAATTTAATCGTGTAGAACAGTTGAATGTTATTACACAGATGGGTTACGCAACACTGGTGCAACACAAGTTCTGTATCAACTAACATTTACTCATGTACAGAATAAGACATGGCAGGACATTGTGTTATGAGACAAATAAGCAACAACAAGGTGGCATGATCATCATTCATCATCACCATAATGTAATATTGTCTTGTAAAAGCACGACCCCAAAGTGTTTTTCTTCCACTTATACAACTAGCAATTTGCTAATAATTTTATTTTTTAAAGAACATCATACTTTTTTTTTTTTTTTATTTAGTAAATTGTGTAACATCCAGCAAAACATGTAATCATTTATTTTATAGCAGTTGTAAACAGTTGTTTCATCACCAGCCTCTCTCTTTCTCTTGCCTGAAGTCAATTAATGTTACTTACGAGGCAGTGACACTGGGAACTCCTGCCATAAATGTTCAGTCATCTTACAGAAAACTGTACTGTATTAATGATTAGATGCTGTTATTTAACAAAATGTAATATTATGTGGAGTATAATGAGAAGGAAAGTTCCATGTCAGATCTTGGCATAATAATATAATCACATATTTACATTATTTTCTCCACAGAGAGCCCAACCGTGATGTTATCAGCCGGGAGTTTCTCGTCTCCTTACGAGCACCTGAGTCAGCCTGAGACCAAGCGCATGGTGGAGCACTACACGGCCTACCTGAGTGATAACACACGCCTCATAGCCAACCCCGGCCTGAAGGTACACATACACACTACCTCCTGACTGACACACACACTTCAGAGCCAACCTGAAGGTACACACACACATTCTTAGTTACACATCACTTTCTGCTGAGTGACAACACACACGCTATATTACCGAAACCAGGCCTGCAGGTACACAAACACACACAATATAATGTGTTTGATGAACTGGAGAAAGGTTTAGATGAAATAGTCTGGGACTGTATTTGTATGTTTGCATGACACATGGAATGCGGTTGCTTTTTATAATTGCAATAATAACTTGCTTTACAAACACCAGAGCGTGATGATACATGCCTCATAGCCAACCCAGGCCTGAAGAAAAGCACACACCCCACGCCCGAGTTGCACAGACCAATGTATGCTATTAGCCGCATACAAACTCGAAATTTGCGACATAGGTGTGTCCCTGGAACAGTGGATGCCACTAAGCACTAAGTGCTCAGTTTTGGTAGAGTTAGCGATTTAACTATACATAGCATTTTTGTGGTCTGGTTTCTGCAGCTTTATAAATACAGTCCGGCTTTTTAAAATTAATTCAGGGGAAATAAAAGTGAATCAATCAAATTTTGTTTGTGTTTAGTCCGTATTGTGTACCCGCCTCTGAGTTGGTTGCTTGCAAACAAGCTAACTTAACAACTATAAAAGGTGCAGCATAAACTAGCATTGTCAGCGAATCCAGCCTCCTGACTTGACTGAGTGTATACCTCTGACTCTTTTTATTTAATGTTTTATAGTCAAAGCGGAAGGAATTAAATACAATTTTGTGGCTTCATCCTTTTGAAGTTTGCACCTCCTTAATTTTGGATCATTTGCACTGCAATAAAAAAAAAAAAAAAAAAAGCTCCTCAGGTGTCAGTAGAGCCAGAAGAGTTGTGTTACTGGACAGTGGTCAGTTTTGTTCAGCAAGAAACATGAAGCCACCAGTTGTGGTGAATTTCTGCCAAATAAACATTGCAGTGGTAACTCAGACTGGCTAACACGCTAATGATGTGTTCTAAACTCAGACCTGAACACTCAAACACTTGGACCTTCTCCCTGTTTTCTTCTCTTTCTTCTAATAATTGACCAGATTTGATCAAAACCTGGTTGAACCCAATTCTCACTCTTTTTTTTTTCTCCCTTTCTTCTTAGTCGTCAGTTAGGAACGATGTGATGGCAACCAGTCACGTGACAGACGAATGGCTGAGTCTCATGGAGCTGAGCAGCTTGAACTGCTACATTGTGCGCCGTTACATAGCAACGCCCAATGGGGTGCTGCGGATTTACCCCGGCTCGCTGATGGACAAAGCCTTTGACCCCACTAGGAGACAATGGTGAGATTAGGGCCTGAGGGCACAGGTCTTCGTGCTCTAACACAACACCAAAAGCCTTCTAGACTCCCTGGGTGCTGGTGATGAACAGCAGATTAAAGACTTTGGACTGCTTTTAACGCAGCTGTGAACCTGAGGGTTTTAGTTTCACACAGTTTTAATCATTCTGATTCACCCGTGTCCAGTGCTGATTGCAGGGCATTAATATAATGAGTCAAAGCATGGAAGCCATTTTTAATTTGTTTGACTCTTTTGCTTTAATAGGTATCTGCATGCCGTGGCCAATCCCGGTTTGATCACTTTTACTGGACCGTACCTGGACGTTGGTGGAGCAGGCTATGTGGTCACCATCAGCCACACCATCCACGCCTCGAGGTCAGGAAATGCATCACTTATAGAGAATGTGAAAGCATGTAAGCTCGGAATCGGGACAAATTTTTATAGGCCACGAGATGTTCCCAGATTCAGAATTGAATGTGACAGATGCTCTCTGATGCATTGTAAAAATAGAAATGTAGGAAGATTTTGGATTTTCCACTGACATGATGTCAGCTTTAATGTCTGAGTCAGAATGTTTGGCTTTGGGTGCGAGTCATTTGGTCCAACATTTGTTGCACTTGTGTGATCTGTTGGTCGTCCAAAACAAACCCACTTAATCCCACGTGTGGGTTAAAAGCTTGTTATATTTATGTAGGATTATGATGAAATTGGCAGTATTTTATATCATGTGTAAATAATGATTATATTAGATGTTTCCCCTTTCCCCTTCACTACTTCCCCCTCCACTACGCCTCATCCTGAGGCACCAACCTTCAAAGTGAAGTGGTGGTAGCATCATACAGTGTGGGTAGTTTTGTTCATCCTTGGGTACATCATTTTTCAACCAAATATTGACCCCAGGGGTTTAGCATCTTCCAGTGTTGGATATTTTCAACAATGAATTATTAAAGCCGAGTTTCCTAACCCAGGTGTATAATGCTCGATCCCTTTCTCACCTTCAATGTCTTTCCTCTTGCATCTAGCTCTCAGATGGCTCCAGGCTATGCAGTAGCAGTAATGGGCATCGACTTTACCCTACGCTATTTCTATAAAGTCCTGCTGGATCTGCTGCCCATCTGCAACCAGGACAAGGGAAATAAAATCCGGTAAGCCTGTCCCAGCTGCTTTCATCATCTCTCTCTCCCTCCGTCTCTTTCACACTGCCAAAATCCGGCTCTCTGCCTCTCTGAGAGCTCCAGGAAAATGGCCAAAGGCTCTTTAAAACTTTTTATATGAATCTAATCAGATTTGTGTCTATTTGAAAAGCAGCAGTTCACATTTTTTTAGCTGAAATGTGTGAGGGGAGAAGGAAGCATGATTGAGGTTAAAAAAAAGTGAGCTGGAAAAAAAAAGCAGATGAAAACTAGTGGATAAAGTGTAAGGAATAATTACTAGAGTAGTGTTTAAAGGAGAGAGAGATGTGAGGTTGTGAGAAACACAAAAGGAGATAAGCTGATTATGAGCACATTCCAGACACATCCTGTTTTGTTCGGTGCCAGCGCTCTCCTCTCCTCTCCTCTCCTCTCTCTCTCTCTCTGTCTTTCTCTACCTCTTTTTTTCCCCCTCCTAAATGTTTGCACACTCCCCTGCCCCCTTCTTACTCCATACCCCCTTCTCTCGTACTCTCTCTCTCTCTCTCTTTCTCTCTCTCTCTCTCTCTCTCTCTCTCTCTCTCTCTCTCTCTCTCTTTCTCTCTCTCTCTCTCTCTCTCTTTTGCTCTCTCTTTCGTGCTCTCTCTCTCTCTGTCAGTCTGTCGGTCTCTCTCTCACTCACGCTTTCTTTATTTCTCTCTCTCTCACTCGCGCTTTCTCTCTCTCTCTCTCTCTGTCTTTTTTTCTGTCTCTCTATTTCTGTCTGTCTCTGTCTCTCTCTTTCTCTCTGTTTCTCTCTATTTTTTATGTCTTTCTCTCTCTTTCTGTCTGTCTTTCTCTCACGTTCACTCTCACTCTCATGCTTTCTCTATTTCTATGTCTCTATGTCTCTCTCTCTCTATCTGTCTCTTTCTCTCTCTCTCTTTCTCTCTCTCTCTCTCTCTCTCTCTCTGTCTGTCTGTTTCTCTCTCTCACTCACGCTCTCTCTCTCTCTGTCTTTTTTCTGTCTCTCTATTTCTATCTGTCTCTCTCATTCTCTGTTTCTCTCTATTTTTTGTCTGTCTTTCTCTCTCTTTCTGTCTGTCTCTGTCTGTCTGTCTCTCTCTCACTTTCAGTCCCACTCTCATGCTTTCTCTATTTCTATCTGTCTCTCTCATTCTCTGTTTCTCTCTATTTTTTGTCTGTCTTTCTCTCTCTTTCTGTCTGTCTCTGTCTGTCTGTCTCTCTCTCACTTTCAGTCCCACTCTCATGCTTTCTCTATTTCTATCTGTCTCTCTCTCTCTCTCTCTCTCTCTATCTGTCTCTTTCTGTCTCTCTCTCTCTCATGCTCTCAGAACTCAGAAGGGGTCAGGCCTCAGTGTTCTTAGTGTTCTGAGTGCCAGAGCCATTAAACAGGATTAGCTGAGTGGAATGGCCCAGTGCGGCATGCACAATAGTGAGGACTATTCTGAGCTGCCTCATGGATCTGAACTTTTCTAAAGAAACTGGAACACACCCCTTGCACTCGGGCCTTTGGACACTTGCATTCCTTCCTTTTTAGTATGTCCATGAGCCTAATGTTTTCACAATACACTCTATTATACCTTCTCTAGTAAAAATGCTCCATTGTAAGCTGCTTTCACCACTTTTGGCACCGACAGCTTTCTGAACGGAAAATGGACTCTCATATGATCCCATTGTTGTATATATCAGTATTCTATCAGAAAACAGAAATCCACACCAGTTTTATAAAGTGCAGGAATCTTCTAGAAAAATACATTTTGTTTTGATTCTCATTGCACTAGATCCACTTTTATGTCATATCGATCTCGCCTTCTCTTGACTGTCAGATGTTGTGTTTCTCTCACTGTGTGTGTAGGTGTTTTATTATGGAGGACAGAGGCTACCTGGTGGCCCACCCCACCTTGATTGACCCTAAAGGTCACGCTCCAGCAGAACAGCAGCACATCACACACAAGGTAACCTTCACACACTGCTGCTCAGAAGTCAGATGAGTTCACAAGATGCAGTCTTGGCTGTGTTCCGGGAATGAGGATAAGTGCATACATGTTGAGATATTTATAACTGTTTTCTTCCTTCCCTGCGTGATTTGCAAGGAAAGACTGAAAGCTGATTGTCCTATTTTGCAGGAGCCGCTGGTGGCAAACGATATCCTCAACCACCCGAACTTTGTGAAGAAGAAGCTGTGTAACAGTTTCAGTGATCGCACCGTGCAGCGCTTCTACAAGTTCAACACTAGCATTGTGGTGAGTGCAGACACTTCTGTGCATTTCTTTGGTGCGCTTGCATTGCTGCAACAACAAACCACTGCACAGTGCAAGAATGAAGTGCTAATGCATTAGCTATAAGCTTAATTATTATAGAATTATTATATTATTTCCCCCAAATCATGCAAGTAAGTGGATTACATGGACTACATTACCCCTAGGAGTGAGTGAATGTATATGTAAATGAGTGTATGAACGTGTGAGAATGTTTATGTAAATGTGTGTGTGAGTGAATGGGTGTGTGAGATTGGGTGAGTGAGTGTGTGGGAGAGTGAATGGTATATGTGAATGTTAGAGTGTGTGTGTGTGAGAGGGAGAGTGAATGTATATGTGAGTGTGTGTGTGACAGAGAGAGAGGGAGAGTGAATGTATATGTGAGTGTGTGTGTGAGAGAGAGAGGGAGAGTGAATGTATATGTGAGTGTGTGTGTGTGTGACAGAGAGAGAGGGAGAGTGAATGTATATGTGAGTGTGTGTGTGAGAGAGAGAGAGAGAGAGAGAGGGAGAGTGAATGTATATGTGAGTGTGTGTGTGTGTGACAGAGAGAGAGGGAGAGTGAATGTATATGTGAGTGTGTGTGTGAGAGAGAGAGAGAGAGGGAGAGTGAATGTATATGTGAGTGTGTGTGTGTGAGAGAGAGGGAGAGAGAGAGAGGGAGAGTGAATGGTATATGTGAATGTGAGAGTGTGTGTGTGAGAGGGAGAGTGAATGTATATGTGAGTGTGTGAGAGAGAGAGAGAGAGAGAGAGGGAGAGTGAATGGTACAGTGAGGGAAAAAATGATTTGATCCCCTGCTGATTTTGTACGTTTGCCCACTGACAAAGAAATGATCAGTCTGTAATTTTAATGGTAGGTGTATCTGAACAGTGAGAGGCAGAATAACAACAAAAAAATCCAGAAAAATACATTTCAGAAAAGTTATATATTGATTTGCATTTTATTGAGTGAAATAAGTATTTGACCCCTTTGCATGACTTAGTACTTGGTGGCAAACCCTTGTTGGCAATCACAGACGTCAGACATTTCTTGTAGTTGACCACCAGGTTTGCATACATCTCACATCTCAAGGAATTTGGGCCCACTCCTCTTTGCAGGTCCTCTCCAAGTCATTAAGGTTTTGTGGCTGACCCTTCTGCTCCCTCCACAGATTTTCTATGGGATTAAGGTCTGGAGACTGGCTAGACCACTACAGGACCTTAATGTGCTTCTTTTTGAACCACTCCTTTGTTGCCTTGGCCGTGTGTTTTGGGTCATTGTCAGGCTGGAATATTCATCCACGACCCATTTTCAATGCCCTGGCTGAGGGAAGGAGGTTCTCATCCAAGATTTAACGGTACATGGCTCCGTCCATCGTCCCTTTGATGCGGTGCAGTTGTCCTGTCACTTGGGGATGGTGTACTTGGGGTCATAGGCAGCATTCCTCCTCCTCCAAACAGGGCGAGTTGAGTTGATGCCAAAGAGCTGGATTTAGGTCTCATTTGACCACAACACTTTCACCCAGTTCTCCTCTGAATCATTCAGATGTTCACTGGCAGACTTCAGATGAGCCTGTACATGTGCTTTCTTTAGCAGGGGGACCTTGCGGGCGCTACTGGATTTCAGTCTTTATCAATTGTTTTCTTGGTGACTATGGTCCCAGCTGCCTTGAGATCATTGACAAAGTCCTCCAGTGTAATTCTGGGCTGATTCCTCGCCGTTCTCATGATCATTGAAACTCCATGAGGTGAGATCTTGCATGGAGCCCCAGACCGAGGAAGATTGACAGTTCTTTTGTGTTTCTTCCATTTGGGAATAATCGCACCAACTGTTATCACCTTCTCACCAAGCTCTTGGCGATGGTCTTGTAGCTCATTCCAGCCTTGTGTAGGTCTACAATCTTGTCCCTGACATCCATGGACAGCTCTTTGGTCTTGGCCATGATGGAGAGTTTGGAATCTGATTGATTGCTTCCTTCTGTGGACAGGTGTCTTTCATACAGGTAACAAGCTGAGATTAAGGGCACTCCCCGAGAGTGCTCCTACTGTAATCTCAGCTCCTTACCTGTATAAAAGACACCTGGGAGCCAGAAATCTTTCTGACTGATAAGGGATCAAATACTTATTTCACTCAATAAAATGCAAATCAATGTAGAACTTTTCTGAAATGTGTTTTTCTGGATTTTTTTTGTTGTTATTCTGCCTCTCACTGTTCAAATAAACCTACCATTAAAATTACAGACTGACCATTTCTTTGTCAGTGGGCAAATGTACAAAATCAGCAGGGGATCAAATACTTTTTTCCCTCACTGTATATGTGAATGTGAGAGAGAGGGTGAGTGAATGTATATGTGAATGTAAGAGTCTGTTTGAGTGTGTGACGGAGGGAGAGTGAATGTATATGTGTGTGTGTGTGTGAGAGTAGGTGAGAGAGAGAGTGCATGTATATGTGAATGTGAACGTGTGTGAGAATGTATATGTCTGTGTGTCCGTGTGTGAGTGTAAATGTGTGAATGCTCTTTGTCCAGTCCACTTCATGTCCAGTGTTCTGGGATAGGCTCTGAATTCTCTGCCACCTTGACCAGTATAAAGTTCTTACTGAAAGCGAATGTGAAATTCAGTACATTTGCTGGGGTTTTTGTTTTTGTTTGTTTTTTCGGTTTGTTTTTCATCTGTATGGCTGCACACATTTTTCCACACATTGTTTCTGCTGTTGATTTAAATTCTGTTCTTGAGTAGTAATAGTAGAGGAAATAATGAAGGCTAATCTGTCGCAGCTGAACGTTTTTACCCAGTAATGCAGTCCTCTCAGCACAGCACACTCACACTCTGTTACACTTCTGTCTAGTAGCACCATCTGGTGGCACTCAGCATGAGTTGTCGATAATTATTTTAGCCCTTTCTCATACAGGTATGCACTCTCATTTGCTTAGCAGAATTATGAGATGTATGAATCATTTTAACATTTACTTGACCCCGATATGTAAATATTGTGGTACTGACACTGATTGATGTGTGATTTCCAGGGCGATCTGACGAACCTGGTTCACGGCAGTCACTGCTCAAAGTACAGACTCACTCGTATTCCAGGAACCAACGCGTTCGCAGGCATCGTGAACGAGACGTGCGATTCGCTGGCCTTCTGTGCGTGCAGCACTGTGGATCGCCTCTGCTTAAACTGCCACAGGTACATTTTCCCTCCTGCTTGAATAAGTGCTTCTACATTATTATCCATTTATAATACAGATTCTACACAGGCGTGTGATCTTCTAAGTGAGTAGTTTTCAAAGGAGGGTAATCATTGATTTATTTTCTCTCGCTTTCTCTTCAGAATGGAGCAGAATGAGTGTGAGTGTCCGTGTGAGTGCCCTCTGGAGGTGAATGAGTGTACTGGCAATCTCACTAATGCAGAAAACAGGTAAATCCCCCCCCCGGATCTGCTTCTGAGCTGCGGTTTTACGCAGGAGTGTACACTCTCAGTCTTTTCCTGTTGTCTCTCCGTCTGCTTTGATGTTCAGTCATCGTAATTCAGATAAAGCTATTTTAGCTTGCCGCTATTGTGAAAGTGTGTTAGTCATAAGCTTTGCCATGAGTTATGTACTGTGACCTTGAAGGCCGCTTAAAATATTTACTGTGTGCTAATCTGGAGGATGTAGAGGATTTGTATGTAGAATTGTCTTATTAAACAGGTACTTTTCAGGCATTTTGCGTAGCCGAGTCACATTTCCATGAGTGTTTCTGCGGTTATAGGATTAAAAAAAAAGGACTGCAGTAACATAACAGATCAGCTAGCACATACTGTGGAGTAACAGACGACTGTGATCTTTCATGTTCCTGTCACATTGAGTAAATCCCCATCCACCTGTATCCTGGAGCAGAAGAGTTTTCCTCTGCTCACAGAGCTGTAAAGGACCATCTGTCAGAATAGTGTTGTGAATCCCTCCTGAGAAACCTGTGTTTTTGTGTCTGATGATGATGATGATGGTTCATAATAATAACTAATAAAAACACTGTTATTTTCCTGAGAAGTGTGTTTGTGTGGAGATGTGTTTTTGAGTTGTTTGTAATTTTGGGTCATCACACTACAGTTGTCTTGACTTTGTGTGTGTGTGTGTGTGTGTGTGTGTGTGTGTGCAGGAATCCAAGCTGTGATGTACACCAAGAGCCATTGTCTATGACAGTGATTGAGTCCAGTTTGCAGGACACTTTGCCACAGTGCATCAACACTCGATGTAGCCAACGCTTCACCAGCAGGTCAGTCTTCTCATCTCATATCCAGAGACCTGAGTCTCATCCAGTCCACACACACACACACACACACACCCCATTTTCATAGACAAGGTGACAGCTGGTGCCAGTGCCGTTTCCACCACTAAAGAGACGGTCCTTGGCTGAAAGAATTGATTCAGTTCCATCACCAAAGTGCTGCTGGTCTGGAACCAAGAGCCAGTGACACCATGTGCTTGAAGGCAACATAATCTTGTCACCATAGCAACTCCAGCAATTTAGGTTTTCTACATGGTCAATGTTAAAATCAGACATAAACGTTGCAGGGATTTTGCAAAGTTTGTATTTGGGGGAAATTAAATATGGATCATAAATTAGTGGTTAGTGCAGAAAACAACCATTTTACTGGCGTTTACAGCAAATTAGCAGATCACTGCTGATGCTTAAGCTGGAGGTAAAACCATTCACTTAAAATTTAACGACAAATAAACAGATAAATTAAGTGGAACTGCATAGCAGTCGTCCTGCATTTTAACAGTATTTTCATGCAGTAAAGTGACTTCGAGAGCCACCCTTCACTCACAGATCCACCGCAGAGCCACACACCATGCTGAGAGTACTGACATTTCTACTTCTAGGCTTGTTTTTGTTCTCTCTTTCCGGAATGTAGTGAGTTGGGGTCATATTTCAGTAAAAAGAACAAAAAAAAAAAAAAACAACAGCTTCAGGTTTTGGCCCATGTACATACTCAAAATACAGACAGAGATACAGCACTAAAGAGATACAGAGAGCTACATTGTGTAACACCCCTATGCTAGAGGCTCTGAGGGATGTTGGTAGAGAGCAAGTTGTGATAAGGTGTAAGGGGAGATGTGGGTCTGTTTTTGACTTTGTCGGCAGCATAGGCAGATATAGGAGCTGTTGTAGTAAAAAAAATTGCTTTCTGTACTAATACTAAAGGGCCGAAGGGTGAACTCTTCATCTGTTCATCTTTATCTAGGCGTCTTAACACACACACACGGCTTATCACAAACCCTGCACACAGATTGACCCCACCAGCGGTGACTCAAGCCTGTGACTCTCTCAATCAGCTCTCTAGCTCCCCAGGTGGTGAATTAGTATATCGTGTGCATGAGTCTGGGCACTGGTAAAGACCCGAGCTCACTACACACTGGGACGCTGTTGACTCGCATGTTTCCGGCAACATGACTACGTACTCGCATTGTAAATCTCCAACACTGGAATTTATCAACATCAGACAGGACCGGTATCATTCAGACATCTTTATTTTTGTTTGTTTAAAGTTGACTGATTTTTATCCTTGCAACATTTCTAGTTAGTGTTTTTTCCCCCCAAATTATGAATCATGTAAATTGTTACACAGAAACAAAGCAGTGTTTCTCTTCTTTTCTTTGCTGTGAGGCTTCTGTAAAGGTGACATCATTTTCAGTAAGAGAGCATGTCAAGCATTGATGCTGTCTGGTTTTTACAGTGCATTGTGAGATGTTTTACGGAGTGAATGTTCAAGGATTTTGTGATTGAGAAAGGAGAAGACAGTCCTTAAAATGTCCCTGACCACTGAACTATGAAGCTGATTGAGACGCTGCTTATGTATAATTAGTCCTAGTGGCTTTTGTGTTCTTGTGTTAACCAAATTTTGGTTTTCCCACTTTTCTTGTTTTGCCACTATATTTATTGTGCTATTTGAAACAGCTTTCGTCATGTGTGTATTTCCTACAGCGACTGCTTTGGCGTGTTGGACTGCGAGTGGTGTGTGGTGGACAGTGATGGAAAGACACAGCTGGACAAACCTTACTGTGCTCTACAGAAGGAGTGTTTTGGAGGAATCGTAGGTGCCAAGAGTCCGTATATGGATGGCATGGGTCTGTTAGGTGAGTTTACATATCCTGTACACAGTCTGGGAATTTAATTTGAACATTGATTTGCGTTATAAGAATCGGGTTATAAACGTTTTAAATAAATGTCGCATTTTATTAGCCATATTTTGTTGTTTTTTTCCCCACCACATTGGGGTTTATCGAATAAAAAGTTCTGCAAATACACCTTTACATGTTTAGACCTTTTAAACTCCTTTCTTACTGACGTTCTTTTGCAGATGAAGAGGTGGCGTCTCTTAACATGATTAAGAGTGCACCCGTGGGCCCAGTAGCAGGAGGCATTATGGGCTGCATCATGGTTCTGGTTTTGGTCGTATACGCCTACAGGCACCAGATACACCGCCGCAGCCATCAGCACATGTCACCTCTGGCAGCACAGGGTGAGTCTGATTGGATACACACAAATACACCCACACAAAGGCCTAGGACAGAGTGTCAAGGCCAGTGGAAAAGAAAAATGAGGCCAAAATGCTGTCAAAAGCACTTGCTTGAAAAGATCCACATCCATTCGCTGTGAAAAATGTTAGTGAGGTTTCTGAGACAATTCAGACGTTTCAAATCTAAACCCTCGGATATTAATTTGGCATTAAAGTCAAACCAGGATAAAAACTGTTTGAGGTGAAACACAGGGTACACATATTTCTTCATATTTTCCTGTTAGCACTGATCTCTGAGTTTTTGGGCAACTTGCCTGTGTTTGGCAGTTAATATCCTGTGAAAAGTAATTTTATGTGAATACATTGCCAAAATGATCATTTTCTGAATCATAAATACTTACCATGGGACCTTTTTAAATCAGTATGTAGGCAATCAGTTTATACTTTACATACGAACATATTATGTAAAGTATAAAAAGATGTTCTAGTCAGACTTCACCTTTTCACCATCCAGAGCTGTTTACATGCTCCAAACATCATAACTATCTAAATGATCCAATAGTTAGCAGATTACATGCTTCAAACATCATAACTATCTAAATGATCCAATAGTTAGCAGATTACATGCTCCAAAC
Source organism: Hemibagrus wyckioides (assembly GCF_019097595.1). NCBI lineage: Eukaryota > Metazoa > Chordata > Actinopteri > Siluriformes > Bagridae > Hemibagrus > Hemibagrus wyckioides. The sequence goes on from NC_080720.1 coordinate 9,025,816, forward strand.
ATCATAACTATCTAAATGATCTAATAGTTAGCAGATTACATGCTCCAAACATCATAACTATCTAAATGATCTAATAGTTAGCAGATTTGAGTGTAACCAAGGATTTCTAAATTTTGCATGGGAAGCTACAGTGCATATATTTGGATTTATTTGATTGCATGAAGTTTGTAAGGTTGGAAAGCAGGACATGTATGTCATGAGGTAATGCTGGTGGTTGTATTTGCAACACTTGGGATCTCACAGTTTCAGGTCTGAGTCTGGATCTCATCAATGAATTTATCGCTGCATTTATTATTCAAACCCCTTCATTTCATCACACTCTGTTATGCTGTAGCCGTATGCTAAAATGCCTTTAAATTATTATTTTTTTTCCCCCACATCAATCTACACTCCATAACCCATAATGACATGGCAAGATTTGTAAGAGTTTTATCTTGTGCAAGTCCCGTGGAAGAGAAATGTGTTTATATCAGCAGTTTCTCTCTGCTCACAGTGTCGCTCTCTCTCTCTTGCTTAATCCACAGAAATGTCAGTGCGGATGTCCAACCTGGACAACGAGCGTGATGAAAGGGATGATGACAGTCATGAAGACAGAGGAATCAGTAGGAGCTTAATTCTCTCCTTTCTTTACATTAAAACATTCGAATAATTAAAATTTTTTTATTGTTTTGTCCTGTACTATTTATGTATGTAAAGCATCTATAAGCATTCTAAAAACATCTTATAAGATGTATTATTATTATTATTATTATTATTATTATTATTTTGTATTGCTGTTATAATAATAATAATAATAATAATGATGATGATAGTAGTAATAATAATAATTATTATAATAATAGTAGTATTAATAATAATAGTAATATTAATAATAATAATAATAATCCTTATTATTATTATTATTATCATTGTATTTAAGTTCAAATGTTATTGGTCACATACCCGACCATCCACAGTAGGACATGTAGTGCAATTATTTATTTATTTTCATCATAATAATAGAATTAATAAGATTAAAACAAAGAATAAAAATATAAGAATAGAATTCTAATTAAAAATCACAATAAAAATAGAATTTTTATACAGGTAGAAAAAATGTATATGAAAATATTTGAAAGTGTGTATATATATATATATATATATATATATATATATATATATATATAATATCTGGATGCAGATCAGTGATAGAACAGTGCGATGATTAACATCTCTAAACTAGATAACACTTCCTTAAACTGTTTGACATGAGACATGAGTTTTATCCTAACACTCAGAGCAGCTTGTGATGTTTTTTTTACATTTTTCCCCCCCAAATCTCAATTCAGTCAGTAACACACGCTTCATCGCTGCTGTCATCGAGAGACACACACACAGTCCTGAGCGCAGGCGGCGATACTGGGGCCGATCAGGAACAGAAAGCGACCACGGTAAGTGACAGAAGAAATATTAATACAAATATTCGGTAAAGATTAGAGATCAGTTTCATGTTGGTATCACAGCACTGGTGAGTTCTTTATTCTGATTGATTAGACTAATTCATTTTAAGAGACATGGATTAGTAGTCCAAATCATATATTTATAATAATGTGCTCATTCTAAGTTATTAGAATATTTTTATTAGCACGTTACACAGTGATTGATTGATGGGCATGATAAATAAACAGATTTAAAAAAAACATATATAATCATGGAAGTGGTGGGTGGTTGATTTATTTATTTATTTATCTATTTATTTATTTGTAAGGAGTCAGTTGCATAACATTTTTGGAAGGAGTCTCCAGTATCAGTAACAGTCAAAAGTTAAAGCTGTAGGTTTTCCATCACGAGAAAATCTTCAGAACGGAGCACTTTCTGGTTTCTTTCTTACATGACCAACTGTGTTTTTTTTGTCTTACTGATACTGCTAAAGGAACAGCAGCACTTTTATTGCTGTATAGCTGTTTTATAGATGTTTACAGCCGTACATTTACTGATTCTCTTCCCTAGTATTCTTTGTAGTGTAGGATATAATGAGTCCGGGTCTATCTGAAACACAGCACGGGAACTATTCAGAACTCTTTAAGTTCCTCGCAGAGTTGAGGAATCTCATTGAAATCACATCTATCATTGGCAAAAAAAAAAGGAAAACTACTGGGTACTGACAAAGAAGTAAGCGAAAACGTGCTTAATCGTAGCGTTTTGTTCCTGTGGGACCTATAGTGATGTCTTTGCCCTTTAAAACAGTAAGAAGTATTCCCCCATGTCTGCTCCAGTTCTGTCTTGTTGGTATTAAATCCTTCTGCTACAGCCAGGTCTTGTTTTTAACATGAAGACGGAAAACACTCTTAGTGTACAAGCCTTTGTGGAGCTAACAGAGAACAACAACAACTCCGTTTCACACAGAAAGGGGAAGAGTTGAGTGGGCAGAAAGAAGGAATATCTGTACGCGAAAGAGGGAACGGGGGAAAAAAGCGAGCCTAGAGCAGCAGAGCAAACTTTTCTGTATTTTTAAACAGCTCAGCCAAAGGTCGCCTCCCACTAGCTATTCACTCATCCAGCTCAAGGGGTCGAATCGATTCGGCTTTTTGCAGTGAGCTCGTGACTCACTCCTGCACCACCAACACACTGTTTATCTGTTCGCCTGCAGCTCTGTAGAAAACTAACTGTTGCCTTTAGAATTTTTTTTATTTTTTTTGTGTACAAACCTTTGTGACCCGGGTTTTAGTCGTCTCCTACAGAGCTCAGGTGCATCCTTCTGTCAGCGGAGATGTTTTTTCCAGTTTGCCTTGCAGCTCCTTGCTGCACTTCATCTTTTCTGAAATGTTGGCCATCATTCATGCGTCGCTTTAGTGAGCTGGTTGAGCTCACGTCACACCCAAGGCAACGTCATGTCAGGATTGTGTTTTATTTAAAATGAAAATGTACAAATCCAGTAATGAGTAACAGCACCAAGGCCTATCTGAGTCTCTGAATCGGTGTCGGATCATGACGTGATGTCAAGTCAAGCCGATTTCAGCACATCGGAGATGGAAAATTGAATCGGGGAATTGTCATGCGTGTGCAGAGAAGATGATTGCTTATTGCTTTGTCACTTGCTGGTGTGAACGTAGGGTTAGATAAATCTGGATCGAGGTTTAGATCAAGCCGGTGAGACAAGACGTAAGGAGACCTTGAGAGAAACCAGACTGAAAATAAAACCCATTCACTTTAGGTGTAAGGTTCCGATTCATTACGTTATACAGTCGCAGTCGTCTAAAGACGGGCTATTAATGTTGAAATGACCTTCAGTATGAGTTTATTGGAATAGAAAGTCTGAGATGAGCTCAGGACATCCTTTACATAAAGACCCAGTTTCATATAGCACCATTAAATCACATTGTAAAGTCAAAGTCAGTAGCCTTCTGTCATCAGAGAGAGCTTCCCTGCCAGAGCTAGTACTGAACTCATGGACACTATTCCAGCTGGTGCTTTAAAAGTGCAGAAATTCACCACCACCAACACACACACACACACACAGTTAGAAGGGAGGCTGTGATCTCCAGCTCCACTTGAGAAAAGGGGTGAGACTGGAAGCATGATTAAATTAATGAGGGCTACAAGTGTGTGAGAAAGTTCTCTAAGTCATGCTTAATTATGTGGAAAGATCTTTTTAAGCATGCTCATTAATCTAGTTATTCCTGCAGGAAACCCGATAATGTGAGCGTAAACAGCCTAATGATCTCAAATATTTTGATGTGAGCATCTGCTCGGATTGCAACGAAGACTGTTTGCAGGTCTAAATGATATAAAATGGGTGTGATTTAAGCTGCGAGATAAATGAAGGTTTATTCTCATCACCCCGCCCTTTTATTTTGTCCTCTATTTTTGGGTATCTGATATCTGGAGCTGTGAGTTAATTATATAACTATATGAGCTGTTTGTGTTTGTGTCTCTAGGCTACAGCACTATGAGTCCTCAAGAGGACAGTGAGAATCCACCGTGCACCAGCGAGCCGCTCTCAGCAGGAGTGGATGTAGGAAACCATGACGAGGAGCTGGAACTGGACACACCACCCCAGACCGCTGCACTGCTCAGCCATAAGCTCTACCCTCACCGGCACACACACACGCGCCACCCGCTGCACACGCACACACACCACCTGCAGGCGGCAGTCACCGTTCACAGCGTGGACGCCGAGTGCTAAACCCGAAAACCCCACCCACAGAGCTCACCTTTAATGCCACTTCACTCCGAGGTCTGCCTTCATCCTCCACTTCCACTTTGAGCCCTAAAGCCGGACGCTGTGCCCTACTGAGAGAGCAAAGGGAGAAAAGGGACGGGGCCGAGGCCTCCTGGGGGAATCCTCTGTGATGAGGAAAGCCTTTTTAACCTGAACTCTGGAACCTGGATGTACCTGCTTTTAACGGTGTGGAGGCACAGATATGCACTTGTGTTAAGTGCCACAAAGCATCTCAAAAAAAAATTTTTTTAAAGAAAAGACAAAAGGATTATTTTTTTACTATTTATTTAACTGCATTTAAGGTAGGAACATGTGAATGGAGGAAACTTGGTGAATAGTTCATCATTTGGAGGCTCCGTTGAGCCGGACTGAAGAGCAGTGAGCGGTGGGATGTGTGCCTCTGTACGTCACACACACACATTACTGTGAGAATGAACTGTAGGGGGAATAAAAACCTCAGATATGGATGGGCATGAGTGGCTGCGCTGAACGTTGGACAGAAAGCGCCAAAAAAAAAAAAAACCCGGAGCACACCAGCCATCTGTGAGTGGAGGCAGAAATGTGTTGCCGTTCTGAATCTGTTCATTCGCTGCATGGTTTGTTCCAAGCCTGTTATTTACGAAAGAGGAAGAGATTCTCCAGAAACTGGAATGTTACAAAGGATTTAAGTGTTTTTTTCACCTCCCAATCACAAGGATTTTAGACATTTTTAAAGTGACCTCAAGATGAAATGTACCACTGTGTTGTATAAACCTTCATTATTATATCCCTATCAAACCATTTTATCTGGAGTGAGTGGGTTATTATTATTATTATTATTATTATTTTATTTTTTACAAATAGCTCACTATCAATCAGTATTTTACGTTTTCCCAGATGGCAAAGCAAGAAATATCAGAATCCTGCACTTCCATCAAACTGCCCATCTAATCCAAATGTTGCCTTTGTGCTTTTATGATTTTCGAGTGATTATGCCTATTGTTTCCAGAAAAAAATATCATGTATATACATTTGACCTTTAACAAAGTAGCTTATAAATGAATTCACTCCTCAGCGTCGGTGTCAGAAGTTTTATTGTGCCTCTATTTATTTATTCATAAAGCTAAGCTCATGAGCGATATGCGATACTGGTGTAGAAAGGGAGGAATAATTAGCACATAATTGCATTTTCCACAATCCTAAAAAAAAAGATCAGTAATAATTTATCTCTCGCAAACGACTCTCAAAGTCGGCTATGTGGACAAGTTCTGTTTTGGAAAAATGTATAAAGCAGGAAAGATGATCAATGCGGTCTCATCCTTTTTGTACTCTATTAAATACAGTATAATAGTTAGATTATCATGAGTGTAACTAGACTGTCATTTCTCCAGCAGAAAGTGGGAAATGAAGTCGTCATAGCAGGAATTTCGTGGTTAGAGTCTAAAAGTTTCGCTTTTGGATCCATATTAAAGACACCATATGTGACATTGTCCTGTCAAGGGATCAGAAAATGTTCAGAACTTTGAGGTTTTTGAGATCAAAACGTCTATATAGCTGTGCGTCCATTATGCAACTCTACAGGTTAATGAACAGGAGACATTAATGCAAATATTACTTCAGCGTTTTAAAACGAAAGTATGATGTATTAAGTAGATAAGGTCACTGACATGTAATGAAAATCTCTGTAAATTCAGACCCCCGCTGTAAATTTATCCCTGACTGTAATGTCATATCCACTTCTTCAGTAATCTTACACACACAAGCTGAACTGGATGCAGTATGACAGCACTTTTATTTCCCCTAAGAGCAATCTGATATCATTCCTCCCCTTAGCTCTGCTTTTTAAAGTTTAAAGGTGTATGGAAGCCATTTGGCCGTGTGTTCACTGAACAGAACTGGGCTGAGCTGTTCTTCCATTATCACTTTATTTATTGCATTATTTTGTGTCATTTTAAAGGTATTGGTATAATTTTGGTACATCATATTGCACAATAATATTTTGGCTATTAATTGATACCATAGAGTGTTTTTTATTCTTAAACCTCCCACCAAAAACACACACTAAGTCCAGGTTTTTTATTATCTAAAGACTAATTGTACTTCTGGCAAACCTTTATTATTACTGTATATCCTTATCAAAACCCTGACCAACCATTTTTATCTGGAGTAAGTGGGTGGTTATTATTATTATGATGGTGATTATTATTATTATTATTGTTAGTATTATTATTATTATTATTTTGTTTTTTCCACCCCAAATAGCTCACTATCAATCAGTATTTTTCATGTTCCCTGATAGGAAAGCAGAAATATCAGAATCCTGCACTTCCATCAAACTGCCCATCTAATCCAAATGTTGCCTTTTAGAGCGATTATGTCTATCGTTTCCAGAAAAAATGACACGGATATAATATTGGTGCGTAATATGACGCAATAATATTTTAGCTATTAATTGAAACCATAGAGCGTTTTTTATTCCCACACACTAAGACCAGGTTTTTATTATCTAAAAAATTTGTATCCTATTCCATTCTATTAAAGTGGACAGTCAGATGGGTTAACGGTGGATTGTTTCCACCACAATAACAACAACAAAAAAAAAGTTTAGAAAAATCACATACCCCAGGCTCTGATTCCCGAAGCCCGGATATGCATGATGATTCACATTTGGTCATTTCAGGCCCTTAGCCTTTAATAAGGCTGTGATTAGACTCCATTAGAGCACTAATTTTTGTGATGAAATGCAACATCCTTTCAAAATATTTGCCAAAAAGACACTGCACATGGGGCATGTAATTATGTTCAGTAATTACAATTCATTAGCCGTATCAGTTCCAAATGGGTTTTGGTCCCCGGCCATAATTTATCTATGGGGTGCAATCTGGATAAATGCAAGCTCTAAATCAGGGGTGTTCAGATTTATTTGTAAAAGGCCAGTTACATCATTTTCCTGGCTTGGAAAGGTTTGCATAAGTAACTAATATGGCTGAATATCAGTTAAATGATTGCTGCGTGACTATGAACCTTTTGCTATAAATCAGGATATTTAAAGTGGTTGTGTGCGTTTTGTCTAGTGCCATGGATGCTGATCAGATCAGATGTCCGTTTAGAATCTTGGCCAAGTATGTATGAATGCATACATGCAGTGTTGTCAGGTCGCAAATCGGACCGTAGAGGGTAAATGAAATTTTTCTTTAGCTCTATAATCTTTGCTCCAATGAAGCTAAATAATCAACATTCAGTTCAATTCAGTTTTATTGGTGTAGCGCTTTTAATGATGGACATAATCACAAAGATGCTTTCACACCAATCAAGCATAACATTATGACCACCTGCCTAATATTGTGTTGGTCCCCCTTTTGCTGCCAAAACAGCCCTGACCCGTCCTGCACTGTGTATTCTGACACCTTTCTATCAGAACCAGCATTAACTTCTTCAGCAGTTTGAGCAGCAGTAGCTCGTCTGTTGGATCGGATCACACGGGCCAGCCTTCGCTCCCCACGTGCATCAGTGAGCCTTGGCCGCCCATGACCCTGTCACCGGTTCACCACTGTTCCTTCCTTGAACCACTTTTGATAGATACTGACCACTGCAGACCGGGAACACTCCACAAGAGCTGCAGTTTTGGAGATGCCCTGATCCAGTCGTCTAGCCATCACAATTTGGCCCTTCATCAGACTCCCTCAAATCCTTACACTTGTCCATTGTTCCTGCTTCTAACACATCAACTTTGAGGACAAAATGTTCACTTGCTGCCTAATATATCCCACCCACTAACAGGTGCCATGATGAGATCATCAGTGTTATTCACTTCACCTCTCACTGCTCATAATGTTATGGCTGATTGATGTACATTTTACATTTCTAAATGTATCTCTTTATATATAAAACAACGTTTCTGCAAATGCTAAGCTTAAGTAGCCTTATCACATATACATTAGAGCACAGTGAAATTCTTTCTTAGCATATCCCATCCTTAGAGGGTTTGAGTCAGAGCACAAGGTCAGTCATGATCCAGTGCCCCTTGAGTAGGGGGAGTTTGTGGCAGCTCAGGAGTGCTGGGGCTTGAACCTTGATCTTCTGATCAACAACCTAGAGCCTTAACCACTTGAGCTACCACTCAATACCAGGTCGATGCGTGGCATGGACGGGGCAAGCCTCTTCACCCGCTCCCAGCTCTAAAAATCCGTTTAATATTGAGTCCTCATATAGAAGATGTATCATATATTAAACTGATAAAAATAGATACAACACTTGATCTTAGCCAAAAGGCTAAGAAGCTTGTAGAGTCGCTGAACTATGGTCGTTTATTACCTGAAATACGCTGGGTCCACATCCACCAGTTCACCACCTCCTGAGAAACCTTGGTTATTTAGGTCTGTTATCTTCGGGCTGTTCAGGTTTCTGCAGTCACCAAAAAATAAAAAAGTGTCCTTGATTTATTTCTCCTGAGCACATTCATCATATGATCCTTATTGATTCCTGAGGATCTCTCACTGTGTAGTATTTACTGCTGCGCTTACAGAGCAATCCATTTTGTTTGTTTTGGCATTGAAGTGGCTGTGATTAAACGCTTTAACTGCAACAGCATTTCACACCTTTATGATGAGTCACTTTGAACCGGGTTTCGGATTTAAAAGGCAAATTCAGATCCAGACAAACATGTTCTCAGATTTATTTATTGGCATTTAAACCTTTTTTATCTTCGAAAGGTTATGGACAGAACAAATGGTCGAGTATGTATCACACGACCGAAATGGTGTTTCTGGATCCAAAGCAAACCTGTACCATTGCGAAATTATTTCTTTTTGTTGTTGCACTCATTGTTAAGGTCAAAAGAAGTGGAAATGCCCAGCCTGTATTTGCTCACAAGGTGAAATATTCAGCCATGGTACACTGAGTACTTGATTATTTCCTTAGCCCTTAAGGTACAAACAGGAGAATGTCATATTGGTTGGAGGGTTGGTTATTATACACACTGGAAAACATGACAACTTTCTGGAATTTAATCATTGGTGTTGGCTGTATTCCATACAGCTCTCTCATGCAGGATGAACCAGGGTTCTATCTATCTATCTAGCTAGCTAGCTATCTAGCTATCTAGCTATCAATCATAGATTTTAGAGACTTCTTTATTGTTATGTTATTTAGCCAGAACATTAATATCATCTGCTTAATAGTACATCAGCCTCCTTGTGCCATTAAAACAGCTCTGACTCGTCAAGGCATGGGACTCCACAAGACCTCTGAAGGGATGCTGTGTTACCTGAATCCAAGACGTTAGCAGCAGATTCTTTAAGTCCTGAGGTGGAGACTCGATGGATCAAAATCCGGAGACACTGGATGCCAAATCAACACCTTGAACTCTTTGAGCTATTCCTGAGCCATTTTGCAGTGAAGCAGGAAACATTATCCTGCTGAAAGAGGCTTCTGTCATCAGGGAATACTGCTGCACCGAAGTGGTGTACTCGAGGCGGTACAGTCAAAGTAACAGCCGCATGAATGTCAGGACCCGATGTTTCCCAGCAGAGCATTGCTCAGTACATCACACTGCCTCTGCTGGCCTTCCCATAGCGCATCCGGGTGTCATCTCTTTCCCCATTTGTACCCATTTGTCCGCATGATGTAAAATCCTTCACTACCCACAGACATCCATGAGTTTTTTTGGGCCTGTAGCCAGTTCAGAGGTTGTCCGTCCTTGGACCACTAACCAAACCACTGCATTGCCCATTTTTTTTCCTGCTTTCAACACATCAAAACACTTCAAGAACTAACTGTTCACTTGCTGCCTAATATATCCCACTCCTTGACAGATGGCATTGTAATGAGACATTAATATTTATATTATTCACTTCCCCTGTCTGTGGGTTTAATCTTATGGCTGATTGTTGAAGCTCTGGTTAGTTGCTGCCTCAAACCCAGTATTTCTCGGATCTAGCTCCACTAAGATAAAGTGTTCACTGAAGGTGAATGATATAGTGTCTGATTCAGTTGCATAACGTTTGCCAGGTTTTCTTTAGTAACACTTCACCTTGGTTATTTGTTCGTCATTGGGGTTCACACTGGAGTGATCTTTAAAACCAGTTTCCATCAACAATCGATGTTTTTGCTCTAGCCAAAGTTACATTTGGATATACCCACAGCAAATGTCTAGGTTTTTAAGTCTGTTTTGTTTTTGTGTTCATCTCCTTCCATGTCTGTAGAAGGTAAAGTGAAGTGTGGAGGAAAGTGGAGGTAGGAGTATTTCAACTCAAACCCTTTTGGCTAAGAGAAAAAGTTTACACGAAGTATAAAATCTACTTCATATCTAGTTTTACTCTGAGTTATACTACCCTACATATCACTGCTGGTTGATTCTTGCATTCAGAGGTCGGGCATTTTAATAATAACATTTCCAAATTCTTCTGGGAGTCTGACTGGAGCTGGGGTAAGCTCTTTATTTTTATTTATTTATTTAGTATTTCTCAGTTAGTGGAAGAAATTTACAAGAACACCTCCAGAAAAGGATGAAGTTGAGTTACTCAGGTAGAACGCTCAAAGGGTCCCTTGTAGTTTTATCTGTGGAAATGTCAGCATGGTTCATGTACACAATCGGACACAGTTGAAAGAGTGCCTCTCTTCTACCTCTGAGGTGATGAATTGACGGTACCTTCCTCTCCTTTTAATCCCAAATCTCTCACTTAAATTTTTAGCATTGCACTTTTGCTTTTCGCTTTAACTAAACAAACTTGCAAGTGATCATGAACCCTTCTCCCCGAGTTCATTCTTCACTGCGAGTTCATCTCCGAGCCAGTGATATAATCCATTCTGAAATAATGATGAACCTTGAAGGAGATGTGTCCTTCAGTGTGGAATGACCAAACAGACGGTTTTAAATCACCCATCACTCCACACTGGGACCCCACTGTTAGTCCATCTGTTCTTAATTTAGTGTTAAAGCACAGTACTCTTGAATTCTTTAAACTGATTTATTTTCTATAACAGCGGGCCTGACAGTAGCTGCACTGTTTCAGTAGTAACAGCTAATTAACGACACATAATAATTTTAAAAGTTTTAAAAGAAAAATCTAGAATTATTAATAGGTTGAATCATTCTGTCTCAGGATGCAGGAGATCCCAGACAGATGTATTATTTTATTTAACTATGGAAGGAGTCTTCATTGTTAGTGCTTTCACAATGGAGGAATTTTTTTTTTTAATTATTTTTATTTATTTATTTTTTTTAATGCAGATTCTTCCTTACATTGTTTTTTTAGTGAGAAATTTAATTTAATTTAATTTAATTTAATTTAATTTAATTTAATTTAATTTAATTTAATTTAATTTAATTATCTATTATGGCATATTATACATTTTATTTGTTTATAGTTACATTTCATGCCTGCAGATAACATGAAATATAACTTTAAACAGATAAAATGTATAATATGCCATAATAGATAAAAAATTAAATTAAATTAAATTAAATTAAATTAAATTGATAAATAAAAGTATAGGAAAACCCTTTGTGTTATTACTGGAAGATGATCAGCTTTAGGGTGGTAACAGCATCACACCACCTCATTGCATGCTCTGACATGCTTTATTTTTTCTTCTTTTTAAAAAAGAAATTATTATAATTATTTTAATAGCATGATTGTTGGGGATCCTGCACTAATAACACGTTGGCCTTACCTTCATAAACAGAATTGTCACTGTGGAGGAGGTATGTCTTGATGATCTCTGCAGAACGGAATGCAATCTGAACCTCTGAAACCCAGACCAACATATCCTCCGACTCGGTGAAGGCGCTGACTGATTTGTTAGATCAGGTGTATCGGATTAGATATGGGACTAAAATTAGACTTCATCTTAGTATTATTCTCTCATCTCACCCATGTTAACCTTCTTAGTCTATATTTCCAGTAACTACTTAACCTCCGTAAGTTGGACGCTACAGAGCAGCAGGTATGTGGGCTTACATCTGTTAGCGTAGGTGTGGACCTGTGTTCTCATGTCTGGGAAATCTGACTCTGGAGTCATCTCTCCTGCCAGAAGTCCTCTTCAGATCTGGAGCACTTGAATGGTTGCTTCCTTTAGGCAGTCTGCTCCAATTCCTAGAGGTGTTTAAATGCTATAAAAGTGCGAAGGAACCATTTCAATTAGTCACTGTTCTTCCCGGTTTCCTTCTTACAGCGTATGTAGGCTAATCGTTCCTGTGTACGCGATAGGCTTTTGTGCAAACATGCATGGATAAATCGCTTGTGCGTTAGGGATCGTGCACCATGAACCAGAGTGCCTCCACCCCCGCGCTTCAGCATAGTGAAGTTCAAGGCTTCCATCGCTTCACCTCCTTACATAAACACACACGTCCCAGGTGTTCGGTTTGCTAGCGCCCACACGGCACTTTCTCTGAATCTGAAATAACCCTCGTCTCCTCTCTTACTCCCACTCACTCAGCGATGAGGCTGAATCACGCATTTATGTGCAGGCTTCTCCTCTGAGGCCTCACGTGGAACGCCCTGCCATGCCATTACTCTTCTCCTCTAGCAAGCAAAGATGTTTCATAAGACACACAGCTCCTTAAAGCTGGCAAATGTAAGCCGAATCAAGCATTATGCAAACACTGATTGTGTTTGTGTAATGGGAAAGAGCTAACAGTGTGTAGTTATGTGTACCATATTGGTTCTGTCAGGTTGATTATTAGTGTGTTAATAATACGCGTTACACCAAAATGCTCATTTCTCTCCTGCTTTTTCCATTCTAATGGACTAAATTAATTAGCGAATATTACATTTCTACTCTTTAGAGTAAACACTAAGGTGAGCGGATGTAGTGCTGCGAATTAAAAGTGATTATTCATGCATTTTGAGAAGTTGGTGGTGCTAGACGATGGTATTTAAGTGTGGAAGTCGCTCTCTGTACACCCACGAGCGCTTTAGAGCCGCTGTCAATCATTCCCACATCAAATGTGACTAAACAAATGCACAGTTTTTCATTGCTTCTGCTGGAGAGAAAACCAGCGTGTGATGTCTTTTCAGCTGTCTGAGATGAATTACTTTTCAAGGACATGCACGCACTGAGGACAACCTTATATTTATATCCTAGTGAAACAGAATGTGGATGAAGTCAAAAGGAGTTCCTGGGGCACTGAGAGAAAAAAGGAAAAATCATATTGTGTGTGTTTTTTTTTTTAAGAATTACACTTGGTTAATATTTATAGTATATAAAGGTTGGTCAATCGTTTTGGTATGTATTTGGGGAAAAGAGTTCTAATGAGAATGATATGAGAATAATTACTTTTGTTGTTTTGTTCTTCTGTTGTATATTTTCTACCATCACTTTTGCTGATTGTTTATGAAGGGTACCAATAATTTTAGATGCCACCAAACACTAAGTTGTTATTTGATCAAACCCCTATTACTCCTTCCACCAGTGGCAGAAGTCAACTGTTGGCTAGCTGCTGACCAGATATTACATATGTTTTTTGGCCAGTCTCATCATTTACATTTCAGGCATTTGGTAGACGCCCTTATCCAGAGTGACCTACAATTTATCTCATTTTATACAGCTTAGCAACTGAGGGTTGAGTGTCTTGCTCAAGCTGCCCAGCAGTGGCAGCTTGGTGGACGTGGGATTCAAACTCACAACCTGCTGATCAGTAGCCCAACACCTTAATTACCACATCATAGCTTTGACACAGAAATGTTAATGTGTGCTGATGGTACGAGTGTATCAGGTAATCTGGATATATTACTGGGGCTTTCTATTGCATACTGGCTGCTTTATTACACTAACCCTGCTTATCTTGGCATTTGTATTAATCATATCATCATCATCATCAGGGTCAATTTCTGGCCTCTGGACTGCTTCTGGAGTGTTTTGGTCAGTGGGCTATTGCTCAAACGTTTGCCAACAGTGCCACTGAGGTGGTTTAAAAATGAGTGCCATGCAAAGTGTATTCTGAAATAAAAGCCTTTACACCTTCTTTTGATTCATTAATAACTTGCTCTGGGTAATAGTGTTGCTTCCAAACTGACCTTGTTAATCAAAATTAAATTAACTAAAAAAAAATGGAATGAGAAAATATATTGCTCTTCTGAATATTCCAAGATCCAAGATAATGCAATTTCCTGTTGAACATGTGACTTATATATTCTAGATATTTCATACGGATAAATGTGTTCAGATTGCAGGGTTGTGGCACTAAAAAGTACAGTTTTCATAACCTATAATAAATGAGTCATGGAGGAGGATGTTTAGGAAATGGAACAATAAATGGATTCATATATTAATTCTTGAAGTAATGTAATGATGATAGCCTAGTTCAGGGTAATGTGTAGTTACGGTGGATTGGGAGGTGGAAAGGCTGTATATAGGTTTTATATTAGCATCTGGAAGCTTTGTTGTCTCACAGTTCGAGGGTCCATGGTTTGATCCTGAGCTTGGGTCTGTGTGGAGCTTCCATGCATGTTCTGTCTAAGTTTACCAGTCTCATGTTACCCAAAAACATTCCAGGTGGCTGTAATAAATTGCCCGTGATAAATTGCCCCTATAGGTGGGCATGTGCACGGTGTCCAGAAAATGAATGGACTGGCCTAACATCCAGAGTGGTTCACATCCAGTGTTCCCAGTATAATCCCAGGATCCATCATGATTGCGTCCAGGATTCTGCAGGTACTGAAAGTTTGAGTGAATTATTTATCGGAAACATGCCTGTAGTTCGTTAGGAAAGAAATTTCACCAATGTTTACCCTTTACATGACATATTTACATATTTGTACGTGTATACATCAGTATTATACAACATGACACCCCAATCATGGACTCAGCTGAATGATTTATCAATGCGATTAGATTTTGGAGACGTTTGTGCGTAAATCTGATTCCTTTAGACTCCTCTTCTTTGCGGATGATGATATTTGATCCTGTAAACAGTGGTGCATTTTGTATTTTGGAAGGATGACAGTGACTCAGTGGGAGATCTATTAGAAGTGGATGAGATTTGCAGCTGTTCTGTTTATTCGACCCCATCAGCACTGTTCATGTTTCTATCGGTGGAGGTCGCCAGGCGTACTCAATAGATAGTTGGAGCGCGCGCTGAGTGTGTGTGTGTGTGCGCGCGCGCGAGAGAGAGAGAAAGAGAGTGGGTGAGTGAGTGTGTGTTCAGTCCAGTCCGCTGTGGATGGGGATCAGCAAAGAGAAGCGAGGTGCTCACCCGACTCAACTTACTCTCCGTACCGCGCGCTGCAAAATGGCGGCCGCTTCTTCCATGCAGCCGCCCACAGCGCCCGCAGTAAAGCGCCCAAATTCCCCGGTACCCGATTCGGAGAGCGCCGAGAGCCGGCCGGAGGAGGATGGGGCTTCTGAGGACACCATCCTCCGGGACATGGCTGAGCTGGAGCCGGATGAGATTGAAAGGAGGCTGGAGAAAACTCGGCGTGAACTGAGCAACAGGAGAAAGATAGTCATCAAGAACCTGCCGCAGGACGCTACTAACCAGGTACAGTGTCCTAAAGCGCGCACTTCACTATTAAATAATACACATCCTTTTAGGTGCCCTAATGTTTTCACGTAGGATGGGACTATGCTCTGTGATTTCAGATGGAGACCAAGTGTCAATACATCTCTAGTCCGCAATGACAGGAAAGTTTTAGGCGTAATTTTCTGCATGGAAATCCCCCCCCACTATAATTAGGGTTTATAATAACTACGTTATAGACAAGTTATTCATTATAAATGGAAACCTAAAGCGCGGCACAAACAAATCTGATCCTGAATTGTCGATTTATAAACCACCGAGACACTAATCAGTAAAATAATAATATTTATATAATATAAAACTATATAAAAGTAGCACACTCCGAAATAAATCAATAGAGACTAACCACGGCTCTAGGTTTCGGCTGTGTCCAAATCCATCTCAGAGAGGATACACAGAAGTTGAAGCAAAGCGGATGACAGCAAAAAAAATGCTAATATAACATTGACAGAGAAAGAATAATTATTGAAAAATGCAATTAAAATACTTTTAAATTTTATTTCAGTACAAATGACAAACAAATGCTGCCCAGAGCTTGTAAACATCACCTGAGACGCAAAAACATAAGGTCTCTCATGTTTAGGTTAAATCCATTAAACGTCCAGATAAGTTACTTTTCTGTCATTGGATGTGGTTTATATGTTAATGGTCAGTATTGATGAAGACAGAATCTCTTTCCTGGCGTTTTCCCCACAGTTGTGTGTATAAAAATGGTATATTCGTCAGGAAAGTCTGTCTTTCACATTAATGAAGGTTACCTCAGGTTCAGCATACTGTAAGGGCTGAATGAAAGAGATGCTATGTTTTGTTAATAATATTTTGTATTTATGAATGGACTTTTATTTTTTCTGAAATAGTTCAGTGTAATTAGGCAGAGAAGAGAAAATAAAGTAAGGGAAAGGCTATGAATGAAGAGCTCGTCATGGTGTCCGGGTTTTTATTATTGTTATTAAGCCCCCTGAACACCCACGACACCTCACCTATTACACTACTACTGTATTAGAAAAGCCTAGCGTGCTAAAATAGTACCTTTATTCTTCCTACCAATTCAAAATGCCATGTACTTTCATTACTTCACACCTAAAGATGTGTAGCTAAGTTGTTTATGGTGTTTATTTATTTACTTAGTTGTTTTCTGTCTGTTCTGTAATGTCTCACAGTGTAAATTCTGCCTGAAACATTCATTTCAAGTGTCCTATATAAGCATGTCCCAAAGTACTTTATTCCTCTTATACCACAGGAGTTGACCACGTTTTACAGTTTTTCATTTAATAAACAAGATTAATGTTATGAAATGCCCACAAAAGCTAGTAAGGTCATGCAATTACTTCCATTATAGCAACTATAAACAATCATTTTCCCTAATTTTCCTCTCTCAAGGGTAAAATGAAAGGAATTCAGCTTATTTTACAAAGGAAAAAAATGTTAGTTGAAAGTGTAAGACTTTCTTATGGGGGAAATGTATAGGCTGCTACAAAGCACTGACAATGGAGACTCCTTCCATAAAAGCTTCAGAAAATGAATATATATATATATATTATATATATAATTTTTTATCCATTTATTATTATTATTATTATTATTATTATTATTATTATTATTATTATTATTATTATAGTACAGTATAATTTTTGTGAACAAAAATTTATTAGAATAAATACCATATATATATATCTATATATATATATATATATATATATATATATATATATATATATGTGTGTGTGTGTGTGTGTGTGTGTGTGTGTGTGTGTGTGTGTGATTTATCTGAGCTGCTGGGAAAATGAATCCCCACCTTAAGCAGAGTCTCTTAATTCTGCAGCTTTGGTATAAATAATTACACACAAAAAAAAACCAGTTAAGTCAATTTGATGTTATGTTAGCAAAGAATTATCTGTGATTTGATTCACCCTGTACACTTTTAGACATTATCTGTGTGAGTGGACATGCTGGCCTTGAGCAGAGACTAATATTATTTTTGGAATCAGAGCCAGCTCACTGAGATGACAGCAGCAGACAGTTCACAGTCTCTTTCAGGGGAAAAAAAGAAGCACATTAGTTTTGGTTTTGTGTATCCAGGTGCATTGGGTAAGATCTCGTAGACTGGTGCTCTCTGTAATCAGTAAAGAGGTTCTTTTTAAGATTGAATCCTATCGACTGAGGCGTTCCACTTTGCCAGAGAATATTGCCAGGCAGAACCTCTGGGATGAATATACAAGCTGTTATTGTAAACCCATGCCCATTTCACAGCTGCTCTTTAGTAGTACTGCTGAGAAACGGTTAGGTGTCAGATATACAGAGATTATGGACCTGAGGTGAGCAGGTTACACAGTGATGACTTATCAGAGAGGACACATGTCAGGCAAAGCACCTCCTACTCTTATCTGTTTTTTTCTTCTGCCCTCCCTATTCTCTCTCTCTCTCTCTCTCTCTCTCTCTCTTTCTTTTTTCTTTCCGTGGTCACATTTAACCAAACAAAGGCAAATGGATTGTGGATTTAAACAACAGGGAAGCTTACGCAGCATGCAAAAGCCTATAAGTCATTACTGATTAAAGCTTTTTTTCTTTTTGTTAAAGGAAGTCCACACTCTTGTAGCATTATAAAGTCAAATGCAAACATTTACATACACGTAAGTGTATATTTTTTAAAATTTTTTCCCCCAAAAACTGGAAAATATAATAAATTGGGGAAGAAAATGAAATATTATTTATTTAAAATAAATGAACCCTCCACTTTATAATAGCCTCCAACTTTCAGAAGAGCTTTTGAATCCTCTCAGCTGTACCATTCACCCCTCCATCCCTTCTGGCATTGGGTCATCATTGAGCAATTGCTGGACAAATCTGTTATGTTAGATTTGCATAAGATATCAAACACACCACATCTTTACTTCAGGGCTGGAGAAGGAATAAAAATTCTCTATTTTGTCTTGTTTTTTTCTTATTTGTCATGTTCTCTTTTCACATAAACCTCTCATTTATTTTTTGACAAAAGTAGCTCCTCATAGCCGGTGCACATCACTGTGGAAATCACATGAATGGAAATAAAAATTTTCAGTATAGGTATCTTGAGTGATATTACACGATTCAAAAGGAATGGAGAAGGCTAATGGCGGTTTAGAGGAGGGCAATTTTTCATCATTATGCCTCTAAAAACATTCACAGGCTCTTCTTTATCGTATCTGTCTTCATTCCGCTCATGCTGGTTCTGAAATTGTCACTGTTGTGAAGTCTGTGAGCTATAGGCAGTAAGGGGTTGTTGAACAGCATGGCTTCCCCACAAAGCATCATTCTTCCTTTTTGTCTCGGTGCTGAAGATACGGCAGGGTTTCATTGACTCTCTTGCTGATACAGAGCTTCACAAGCTTTTTTTTTGTGTGTGTATGATGAAAAATCTTCATCTGAGCACAACAAGATCCTTATTTGCTAGCTACACAGACCTGGTGCGTGCTGGAGTATGTGACATAAAAGCTTACTTAAAGTACTACCTGAAAATACAAGATCTCCACAGCTGATTCACTGATTCCCTTATTGAAGCAAGCAGGAGCTGAGGATTCCCAAGGCACTACAAGTTTTAACAGGGTAGTGAGCAGCAAGTGCAGCTAGAACTGTAAGGTTTGAAAGCTTTAAGTCATCAAATAAACTTTCTCCTTCACCAGAATATCTCCAAGAGGTAAATACATCTGATCAGCCATAACATTAAAACCACTGACAGTAACATGAATTATCTCATTGACATGAATTATCTCATTACAGCGGCATCTGTTAAGGGTTGGAATATATTACACTGCAAACGAACATTCAGTTCTTGTAGTTGATGTGTTAGAAGCAGGAAAAATAGGCAAAAAGCCTAGAGCATCTCCAAAACAGCAGGTCTTCTGGGGTTAGTCCTGGTTTGCAGTGGTTAATTTATACCAAAATTGGTCCAAAGAAGGCCAACTGGTGAACCAACATCAGGCTCATAGATGACTTATTGACTCCCACAGAGGAGCTGCTGAAGCACAAATTGCTGAAAGTGTTCATGTTGGCTCTGATAGTCAGGGGTCAGAACACACAGTACATCACGGCTCACAGTGTACGAGGCTGTGTAGCTGCAGACCGGTCAGAGCACCCAGGCTGACCCCTGTCCACCGGAGAAAGCGCCTACTGATGAATCATGTTTTCTGTTGCGTCATGTGGACAGCCGTGTGTGTGTGCATTGGACAGAGATGGCATCAGGATGCACTAAGAGAAGAAAGCAAGAAAGAAAGCACTAAGCAAAGGAAACATTGGGTCCTGACATTCATGTGGATGTTTTCTCTGACAGGTAACACCTACCTAAACGTGGTTGCAGACCAAGTGCATCCCAGTGTTCCCTAACGCCGTTCACGTGTCCTTTAAGCTGCGTGAGCTTTGCCTTTAATGGAGTTGCACATCAACAATTACATGTAACCTTACTGAAATGAGAAAATTAGCCCCATTGTGTTGAGAAGCAGTGGAAAAATTCAAGTGAAAATGGTTGTCTTCTGACTGCCTATGTATCGTCATCACCTTTTATTCCGGAAAAAATATTATAGCCGAGTCATACTATATTCAAATCAAATCTGTAAAAGTTGGGATTAACACCTTATAGTATTATTAGGAACTTTTTTCCCCCTAGTGCTTCAGCATTAGTCCTAGAACACTTCCTGAGACAGACAATAAGAACTAATGGTCTGAGAGATGCTAATGTTGCATTAGGGAAATATCAGATTTACTCTAACTATAGACAGAAGGGCACCAGACATCTTTGTCAGATGAGCAGTGACATCACTGCAGGACATCTTCACCTCTCTTTGCTCAGTCCTGCTCTTTTAAATGACACTGACGTTCACACAATGCTAACACTGCACATAACCGTGTGTTCTTCTGAAGTCTTTTGGAGTACATAAAGACCTAGATGCACTGATTTCATACAGGTTTGCCCTAGAATAAAGTAAATGGCAATTGTAATTGTCACTTCATTTCCTTATGTATCTTATTTTATTTCTATTTTTTAATATTTTTCTATTTGTTTTTATTTTCCTGACTCTATTATTTTATCTATTTTTATCGAACAAGCACAGTGGTAAAAAGTATTTCACTACACGTCGTACTGTGTATGATTGTGTACGTGAGAAATAAATTAGAAATTTGCAAATCAACATGCAAATAAACCTGGTGCTAAAACAAATACATGCACAGCTATGTAACATTGTGTTAATCCTGCGTCTGCACCGAACCCGAAGTTTTGTACTGTTTCATCTTTTAGAAGATGAATGAAATCACTAGATGAAATATACAGCTTATTGGTAGCACATATTTGAGCATCTTTAAAACTTCACTTTTTTACTTTTACTGGAATTAGCATGCTACCGGAAATACTTCTAAATTGAATTAGCATTTTGACCATTAACAACATTTATTACAATATTAAATAGGCTTAATGTACCCAAAAAATCTCAGAATAGTGTGATAATATATTTAGTTTAATTCACCTGTATTTGTTTAGCGCTTTTAACAATAGACATTGTTTCAAAGCAGCTTTACACGAATATAAAAATATAAAAAATTAAAATTTGTATTTAGCCCTAATGAGCAAGACAGAGGCAACAGTGGCAAGGAAAAAGCAGTAGTGCTCAGGAACACCGGGAGCTCAGGAGTTACATTTACATTTACCATTATGGAATTTGGCAGACGCCCTTATCCACGCCTTTATCTCATTTTTATACAAATGAGGAATAGAGGGTTAAGGGCCTTGCTCAAGGGCACAGCAGTGGCAGCTTGGTGGACCTGGGATCCAAACAATCAGTAGTCCAGCATCTTAACCACTAAGCTACCACATCTCCATGTTGCATGTGTAGCGAGAGAGACAGAATATTAGGTATGTTTGTGATCATGTAATGGTTACGGACAATATATATTATGTGCAAAGTCAGGCAGGGACTTCGGAAAAACAAGCTATGACAGCATAGAAGCTAAAAAGGGAAAGCCAGAAGGTGGCTTCCTGGGACATAAAGCAGCCTGTCACTTCACATTCAACAATAAATATGTATATCAAAATATTAATATCGCATTGCTATCATATTGCTAGTTCTAGTAGTGTTATCACAGAGAGGCAAGATAGTGGAACTGGTTAGTGTTTAGAGCTTCGTGTATGAAAACAGAACTGGAGCTTGTGCTTTTAAAAAATGAGGTCTGAGGTTTTCCCCCATTAAATAAACTGTGAGTACTGGCTCTGTGTGTGTGTGTGAGTGTGTGTGGCAAGGGTATTTAACTCACAAAGTACACCTTGCTTCTTCCAGATGTTGAAATTATTGCAGCGTGAGCGTACTTCAATGGAAAATTATCCTTACAGTACGAACACACACGCACGCATTGCCGAGCAGAATCCTCCTGACATTTTAATCCATACCCATCATGCCTCAGTGTCTCCCAGCCAGGCTCTCTGCCCATTTAAGGACTATTACAGTGTGCTAAAGCAGCTGGGCTGGGATGATGCTGCAGCTTTTTCCTGATGCTGGAGTCTCTGAGGCTCTGATTACACATGAAGCGAGACGACTGCTTTCTCTCTGTGAGCTCTGGGAAAGTGAATTACTGAACACTGGGCTCCATTTACCTGAGCCTCAGATAGAATGGGAGAGAATAAAATTGATGCACTGCGAGTTCGGAGTTAAAGAAACACTTTAGTGGGGTTTTTTTTTTTTCTTTTTTCGTTTTTTAAGCAACAGCATTAAAATTCTTCTCTTTTTTTTTTTTACTCAAAACTCAGGTTAGTCTAAGGGTGTTCACTGAATTTTTTTACAGAAGTACCTCTGGTCCAAATAAAGACCCAACCAAAGTAAACAAAGTGCTCCAGACTATCAAAAAAAAACCCCATTAAACTCTATCTGCTGCATCTCTAGCACTTCATATTTAATATTATCAAAGGCAAACATGTTTCATGAACTTGAGGGAAAAACCCTGCAGAGGTCCATCAGTACATGTTTAAAATGAACACAAATAAGAAAAAGCGTTTATTTAATTCTTTTCTTCACATATCCCAGCTTGTTAGAGAGGTGCGGTCAGAGCACAGAAGCTGGGGTCAGAGCGCAGAATCAGTCATGATACAGCATCCCTGGACCAGAGAGGCCCAACAGTTGCAGCTTGGTGATGTTGTAGCTTCAACCCCTCACCTTCTGATTAGGAGCTTTAACCATCAAGGACTCACCAGTTGCAGTTTGGTGGTGCTGGGGGGCTTGAAGCATTAAGCCACTGAGCCTCCACTGCCCTCAGTGTCTCTCTACACTCTATAGTAAAGGTGTTATAATGAGCCGGACCCACAAGAGAAAGTCTGACCAGCTTTCCAGTACTAGAACGATACAGCAGGAAGCACTCGTGTGTATGGTGTCCATGCACAGTTAGAGAGAATCTGAATACCTTGCGAAAGCATTAACACAAATTCCATCCTTTACAGAAGCAGTCCCATGCCTGAAAGCATGAATTATACAAGCTTCATGCATAGGTATCCTTGACCAATGAATTCATGAAGGATTTGCTGTAAGGCTGCAATCGACTTGCAATGGAAGTGAGTCAGAACAGAGTTATGGTATTTTTTTATTTTTATTTACCTTGAGTCACAAAGTAGGGGGGGAAGCATAGATGCCATTGTGATGAATGATGTATATTTACAACCCCATGAGAAGGTAAAATGCACACTGTTTAGTCTATGATATAGATTTAACAAGTAAATGTCTGTATGTTGGGTGATCTAATGCAGACGCTATATATATAACTCGCTATATATATAACTTGCTATATATATATATATATATAACAAGCGCTTTATTTACCTATGAGCAGTCATGTTGATTTGACATCACTTGCTGAACTCAGGAAACAGCTCAAGTAGGAATTCTGAGTTGAGGTGTTATCTTTGTTTCTTTCCTAGTTAGAAGTCGGAGATTACAAGTTACGACCTTGCAGTATACAATGATGTTCAACAAGAGTCCTTAGACTTCCTGTATAATAAGAAACATCCCATTTTTTTCATCATCCATTTTATGGGAGTTTGATTCTGGGGCTTTTATTTCCCCACTCAGAGAGTTTTAGAGAGTTGTGTGGAAATTATTCTTAGATCTTCAGTAAAGGTTTTCATTCTGCTCAGACTCACGATACAGGAGGACTCGGCACAAGGCAGGAATACAGACTGGATGGGATTGAAATTCAGGTAGACGAACATGCGGTTGAAAATCCGCTGAAGTATTCCTCTAAGGATTGTGTTTTAGTGCAGTTTTGCACTTAGTCCAAACACACAAGTACAGATTTATTCCTGGCTCGTTGTAGAAGGAAGTCATCACGACTGTTTTGAATTGTGACACAAACTATGGGTCGATTAGCCTTCTTTCACAACAGCTTATTAATGATTATAAATTATGAATGCTTCTTGACGTAGATGAATGCCGAAGCCTTGCGTCTTTTGTTTTCGAGTGTTTTTAATACTACAATCTGCAGACCACAGCACATTCAACACAGAAAAAAATGCAACAAATCTCATTACTGCTCATCCTTCAGCTCATTTTCACATATAATTTAGTGAAAAGAGAACACAAGCCCACCAGAAAATAAGTGTGTGTGTGTGGAAAAACATCCCGAACTGAATTCTCAAATTCGATTGGTCGGAAGCTGTGATAGTTTTAATTGTAAAGTACATAGCGACTTCTATAGCGTCTATAGCGTGTATTTATTGATATTATGAATTTTTCAGTAATAATAAGATAATTTTATAAGATATATAAGATGTATAAGATGTAATAAAAGATGTAATAAAATGTAATAAGATGTTTTATTTTGTTTATTTTTTTAAGTCTACAGTGTAAGTACTTTGTAATGCGATTTTAATTTTTTTCAGGTTCTTTTTAATCTTCAGGATATACAGCTTTGTGCTTTCTTAGTAAGAGAGAGGAAACAGTGATGCTGGTGAGGCAACAAATGTATAAAACTGTTAATTAATAAATAGATTGACAAATTGCTGTGGTGTAAAAGGAATAAAGCACTGTAGGGCATGTTGTTAGAAAACTTCAGTGTGGTTACATTGTTGATTATTTCCCTATAAAATTCTGCCTCATTGTAGGACGTAGGATTATAGCACAGAGATGGCTTTAGTTGTCTTTTTTTCCGTCTTGTTACCTGGGAACAGTTTGTTTGCACAGGAATGCAATGAAGTTTGACAGCTTTAAAGATTCCCAGTGAAGGCTCCAATTCCCTGTTTGGTCTGTAATGATGCTTTCCGCCCAAGCGAATGTTTTGTCTTGATGTCTGGATGCATTGTAGTACATTTAATCTGGAGAGAAAAGTGTGAGTGGGCGTGTATATTAGATCTAAGTTCGGAAAGCAAACAGGATGCGCTTAAATCTTTTATGAAGGGATGGAGAGAGCTGCACTGGTCATGGCGATGGCGCCAGCTCTGTAATACGAGGCCAGTGGGGTGAAAGTTGGTGAGAGAGAGCATCAGACAGAGAGTTCTTCTCTTTTATCTGCACAGGAAAGTCTACAGAGTGTAACAGAAAATCCAGACAGAACCCGAAGGCAAATTTCTACCTAGCAGAGCGTGCCTGATTGGGATGTGACTTGTCTCTTGACAGCTGATATAAAGCATGCGAGGAGTGTTTAGGCAGCAGTATTACAGCCAGGAGCCCGATATTTACGCCAGTCACTCTCTGCCTGCTGGAAACTACAGACGTCTCTGTTTTACCTCTGATACAAAAACACACAGTGGATGTGACAACAGCGTTTGCTGTCTGTCCTTAAAAGGTAGTAGGAAGAGATTGTTTGCGTGTGTGATAAAGATCTGTAGCACACAGTGGACTCTGTGTTTGATGGACTTCGGTTTTACATAATTTACATATCTACAGCCCTGAGATTTTAATGTACATCACTTCTCCATTAAGGCCTTGCACAAAATAATGATAGTGTGTGCGTGTGTGTGTGTGTGTGTGTGTGGTGTTGGTGCCAGATGTAGAGAAGAGGATTCTGAATAGCAAACACTTGGAACAACCTTGTAATTAAAGTGAAAAGTCTCAGTGCTTTAGGTTTTAATTGTGTGTTAAAAGCTCGATGGAGATTAAGTAAAGACCTTTCACATGTTTGCCAACCTTGTGCATCGAGCACCACTCATCCCTCTCTCTCTCTCTCTCTCTCTCACACACATACACGCACTCACACACGCACTCACACACGCACTCACACACACCTTCACTGAAGACGACCCTTAAGCTGTTGAGTCGTATGTCTGCTTCAGTTTATTTTCTTTTTCTTTTTCTTTTCAAAGCATCCGACATCACTAACACAGAGTTTAAGTTTAATCTGCTATTTCACAGCTTTTAGGCAAAATACACTCTTTTAAATCTGCACTGAAATAAATTCACCTCCTGTACATTATATACACCATAAATACGTATATATCATCAGACTGTATAATACACCAACACTCACATGTTACACATAAGCACTTATCACACATGTACACTTCCCCAACAGATCCAACCACTGGAGACGACCATTCAGGATATAGATGCATTTCTACATCCTAATTTCCACTAATCCTAATTTATACCGCACCACGGACAGTTTCCTGTATACACACACTTTTAAATCCTAAACCAGCTGAAGCTTGGGTAGAGTGTCTATGGGAATGCTTGTGGATGTGGTTTTGGAGTAAACATTAGAAATTGGGTCAGTATGTGTCTGAATTCTTGAAACAGTTAGCTATAGACAGACAGACAGATAGACAGACAGACAGATAGACAGACAGACAGATAGAGGATGGATAGATAGATAGATAGATAGATAGATAGATAGATAGATAGATAGATAGATAGATAGATAGATAGATAGATAGATAGACTACCAGTCAAAAGTTTGGACACACCTTTAATTCAATGTTTTTTGTTTAGGGATTTATTTTCTACATTCTAGAACAATACTGGAGATTTCAAAACTATGAAATAACACACATGGACTTAAGTAATCCATATGTAACGACAACAAAAAACAGTCAGTTGTTATTTTAAGACACGAAGGTCAGGTGTTCTGGAATAGTTCTTGCAAGAACAGTATTGTCAAAACCCATCAAGCCCCATGATGAAACTGGCTCACATGAAGACCATCCCAGTAAAGCAAGACCAAAACTGACCTCTGCTGCAGAGGAGAAGTTCATTTAGAGTTACCAGCCTCAGAAATCACCAATTAACAGCACCTCAGATTAGAGCCGTTATGAGGGCTTTACAGAGTATCAGTAGCAGACATTTCTCAATATCAACTGTTCAAAGGACATTACTGTGTATTTCGGCCGCCTTCAGCATTGTTTTACAATGTAGTAAGAAATAAACATCAGGAAAGACCATGGAATTAGAAGATGTGTCCAAACTTTTTACTGGTAGTGTAGATTGGTGGATAGATAGTTGATGGATGGATGGATGGATGGATGGATGGATAGATAGATAGATAGATAGATAGATAGATAGATAGATAGATAGATAGATAGATAGATAGGTGGGTGGGTGGGTGGATGGATGGATGGATGGATGGATGGATGGATGGAAGGATGGATGGATGGATGGATGGATGGATAGATAGATAGATAGATAGATAGATAGATAGATAGATAGATAGACTCTATTGATCTCATGATGGAAATTGTGTTACAGCAGCATGATCACCAAAATATACAAAATAATATATATATATATATATATATATATATACATATAATTTTTTTTTTAAAGTATATTTGCCACCTGAAATACACCGACTGTACTTTTCCATTCAAACAGAACACTTTATGTAAGACTTATTCAGAGGTGCTTTGTAACAAAAAGAACAGAACAGCATTAACTAACTCCATAAGGTTACGGGACAAATCACAGGTTTAATGCACTTGTTCTAATATTATCGTTGCTATAGTAACAGCTTGCACAGAGACCTGGTGAAGTTTTCTAGTCTTTTTGGGAGGAGTTTCCAGTGTCAGTGCTTTGTGAAATAGGTAGAGTCTCCAGGAGGAGGAGGAATTTGTGTGTACTCAGTAACGTGACCAGATTTTAATTTTTTATTTTTATTAATTAACTTCATGGCAGAAAATGAGAGGTGACGTGACAGTAGGTATGTTATAACAGAAGCGATGAAATCATTTTGTAGACAATGTCCAACATTAAATGTAACTATAAATGGCTAAAACATATGATGTGCTGCTCTAATGAATAAATAAAAACGTTCAATAGTTGGAAAATTGCTATGATATTAGATTAATATGTATCACATATTATCATATGTTGCTCTGGAGCTCATATCATCTCAGGGATTTTTTCCTCACTAGCATCGTCTCTGGCTTTCTTATGATTCTTATGTCAGATTGGTTATTTTTGTATAATAGCACAACCTATCAGCTTTTCTTCCTTACATGACGTATTTACAGTATAATTTGTGAGTAATGAACAGCTTAGTGTTTAGTGAAGTTAAAGCCAGAACACCTTTCCTATAACACACACATAAAGTTTGACACTATCATACTTTTAGTTGATTTCAACACTTCTTCCATACTTTCATAAAGTCCCTGTAAAGTGTAAGAGTCCGAGTCTGATACCCCTTTGTTAACCTGATTTTATATTTCCTGTTTTTGTTTTATAACACTGTTAAAAACACAGGTCCGAAAAGGAACTGGACATCAGTAGGTTTGAATGTAATTAGCGTCTTTTCAATGTTGTAAGTTCACTGATGTAATTATATTTGCTCTGCCGTCATATTTTATTTGCTTCTCTCAGTCACAGGCTTCGGGTTTGTATCGCTGTAATATTAGCAGTGTGCATAAATTAGTGATGTGGTTTTATTGCTGTTCCAGTATAATTAAAAAATACTGCTATTTAAGAAAGAAGAGCAGAAACCCAGCTGACATAACACACAAATAATTGTCATCCTTATTTTGAGTTTTATTCTTTGTATTATTGTTAGTCGTATTCATATTAGAGTATTGATATTGTTCAAATAAAAACACAATTTTTTCATGTAATGCAGGGGAATAAGCATAAAATTCTTTTAATAACCTTTTAAGCATTATTTTTAAAAAAATATCCTTAATCAAAAAAAAAGGCTGTGTGTTTTTGCTAACATGCGAAAACTCTTTGTTTCTGTTTGCTGTCAATGTGCAATTTCAATTATTTTCCATTATCAGTGTTTTCTTTATTTTATTGTGGAAATTTCCACTTTTGTTCTTTGTCATGATTTTGTCAGTACATCATGTGCTCTCGTTATAAAGGTCAGTGTTGCCATCGTACACTAGTATGTTACGAGGTCCTTAAGTAAATAGCCTTCACTTTAATTGTAGGGTGTTTTTACAAAACGCACTTTATAGCACAACGTTTGCGCACCCCTAGACCATCTCAATTATATGCGCTTCTTGAACATCACATTCCAGATTTAGTCGCTCTTTCACTTGCTCTTGAAGGAAGGCTTTCGACTAGATTTTGGATTAAGGCTGTGGGGATTTGGGATCATTCAGCTACTTTATTGAGATCAGGTTATAATGTTGGGTGAGGAGCTCTGGTTCAGTTCATCCCAAAGGTGTTCAGTGGAGTTGAGGTCAGGGCTCTGTGCAGGATATTCTACATCAAATTTAACACACCATGTCTTAATGGAGCTTGCACAAAGGCATCATTATGCTGGAACATATCTGAGCCTCTTAGTTCCAGTGAAGAGAAACTGTAATGCTACTGTATACACAGACATTATGTATAATTGCATGCTTCCAACTTTGTGGCAACAATTTGGAGAAGAAACGATATGATGATGGTCAGGTGTCCACAAACTTTTGCTCATATGGCTTATATAGTGTATATAAAATCATAAACCTATATTAACGGCTGTGTTTTACATCTTAATTGCTGTTGTTAGATCTATTTTAACACTCTGCAATCTCTGTGATATATATTCCTGCAGGAAGTGCATGATATCCTACGCGAGTACGAGCTCAAGTACTGCTTTGTGGACCGGAATAAAGGCACAGGTAATTGCCCTCCTTCATCCTACAGCTCTCATGCTACTAATGGATCTCGCTGAAACCATTCCATCTCAGACGTAAAAACACTCGCCAATAAAAACCTGTCTGCCCACACAGTCTGATTTGCCACACTTACCTGGTCGTTTAAGAGACCCCCACTTAGAAGGAGTGATTAATGACTGATGCTTCAGCTCCCTGTCATGCAGAACTTTAATAATAGCAGGCAACTTGGAACTGAGCTCTGGAACCTGAAGTTTTGCTCTTGTGTGATATATATATTTCAGAGCACTTATTATGTCTGTCAATTTATTTTTCCTCCTTATTATACAGATTGAGGGAACATTTATGGCCACTGCAGTGTGTCAGGTATATGTTTCAAACGCAACACAATAAGAATGAGTTATGAGAGAGAACAGCTGACATGGGGTGATAAAGTTATTTACGTTTTAATAGTTTAGGTTGGTCTGAACTGTTAGGGTTTAGCGGTATCACTGTATTAATTAAACGTTCAGAAACACAAGAAAATTCATTACATACTTTGGTAGATTCTTGATATCTTTGTAGGTATACAACAAAAACAACAACAAAAGGAAACAAACCCCCCATGTATTCAAATTTTTTGTGAGCTTTTCATAGACACATTTTTGACAGACAGACACACAGATGGATAGATAGATAGACAGACAGATAGAGAGATGACAGACAGATGGACAGACAGGCAGACAGAATGGACTGACGGACGGACGGAAGGATGGATGGATGGATGGATGGATGGATGGATGGATGGATGGACGGACAGACAGACAGACAGACAGACAGACAGATAGATAGATAGATAGATAGATAGATAGATAGATAGATAGATAGATAGATAGATAGATAGATAGACAGACAGACACACGGATAGATAGATAGATAGATAGATAGATAGATAGATAGATAGATAGATAGATAGATAGATAGATAGATAGACGGATAGATAGATAGATAGATAGATAGATAGATAGATAGATAGATAGATAGATAGATAGATAGATAGACAGACAGACACACCGATAGATAGATAGATAGATAGATAGATAGATAGATAGATAGATAGATAGATAGATAGATAGATAGATAGATAGATAGATAGATAGACACACAGATGGATGGATGGATGGATGGATAGACAGATACATACATACGTACATACATGCATACAGAGGGGCCCAAAAAATGTATACACACTTCAACATGAAAAATATATGCATAAAAATGATATTACTAAATTTATATGAACATAAAAGGTTATCTGTAAGTCATGTTTGAATGCTACTTCAGTTTCTTCCCGTAGTGCAGACAGCGTAGGTGGTTTTCTACAGTACACCACATCCTTTAGTGCTCCCCACAGACAGAAATCTAGGGGTGTTAAGTCCGGGGAACGTGGAGTGATACACAATTATGACGATTTACTGTACCATTTAGGTTTAAACTGTGCTTCATCAGACCACACACACAAACTCCTCATTCTCATGTACCATGTGTCGAAAATACATACTGATAACTTTAGAGGAAACATAATACTACACATTGCTGCCATAATTCAATTCGAGTTTTAAAAAAGGGAATAAATAACTGTTTAAGTGTGTATACATTTTTTGGGGGGGCCTGTCTGGACATAAATACATGAATGCATTCAACTTTGGTGCCATTGCATAGTACAGATGCTCAGCAACAGAGGCAGTCTTGTGTTCACCAGAAGTTGCAGGTTGAACACACACACACACACACACACACAAACAGTTAATAATGAATAAGTAGGCTATGGGCAGTAAATACACTATATTGCCAAAAGTATTCGCTCACCTGCCTTGACTCGCATATGAACTTAAGTGACATCCCATTCCTAATCCATAGGGTTCAATATGACGTCGGTCCACCCTTTGCAGCTATAACAGCTTCAACTCTTCTGGGAAGGCTGTCCACAAGGTTTAGGAGTGTGTTTATGGGAATTTTTGACCATTCTTCCAGAAGCACATTTGTGAGGTCACACACTGATGTTGGACGAGAAGGCCTGGCTCTCAGTCTCCGCTCTAATTCATCCCAAAGGTGTTCTATCAGGTTGAGGTCAGGACTCTGTGCAGGCCAGTCAAGTTCATCCACACCAGACTCTGTCATCCATGTCTTTATGGACCTTGCTTTGTGCACTGGTGCACAGTCATGTTGGAAGAGGAAGGGGCCAGCTCCAAACTGTTCCCACAAAGTTGGGAGCATGGAATTGTCCAAAATGTCTTGGTATGCTGAAGCATTCAGAGTTCCTTTCACTGGAACTAAGGGGCCAAGCCCAGCTCCTGAAAAACAACCCCACACCATAATCCCCCCTCCACCAAACTTTACACTTGGCACAATGCAATCAGACAAGTACCGTTCTCCTGGCAACCGCCAAACCCAGACTCGTCCATCAGATTGCCAGATGGAGAAGCGCGATTCATCACTCCAGAGAACGCGTCTCCACTGCTTTAGAGTCCAGTGGCGGCGTGCTTTACACCACTGCATCCGACGCTTTGCATTGCACTTGGTGATGTATGGCTTGGATGCAGCTGCTCGGCCATGGAAACCCATTCCATGAAGCTCTCTGCGCACTGTTCTTGAGCTAATCTGAAGGCCACATGAAGTTTGGAGGTCTGTAGCGATTGACTGCAGAAAGTTGGCGACCTCTTCGCACTATGCGCCTCAGCATCCGCTGACCCCGCTCCGTCAGTTTACGTGGCCTACCACTTCGTGGCTGAGTTGCTGTCGTTATTTTTTTAAAGATGTATATCTAGAATATTTAAAGATGTATATCTAGAATATATGCTATCAATCTACAAATATATACACCTAATGCAATATATATGGTATGGTTTCGAGCTGCAGTACGATGACAGACAGTAAAACATCAGTAATGGTGTAGTGTAGAGGTCAGCAGGGTAATGGTTGTGGGGAAGAAGTTGGCTCTGAGCCTGCCACTTCTTGTGCGAGTGTTCCTGTATCTCGTGAAGGGTATCTCGTGAGGTTGAACAGTGTGTGACTGGGACGGGACGAGTTCAGGTTCTTCACAGAGATATCTACTCTGCTACTATCTACTGTTTTGATCAGTGTTTATTGCCTTGTTGTGTAACTAAGATGGCAGTTAAGGAAACTTTCCTGGGTGAAAATGATAATTTTGTGCCCTAAAAAGCACTAAGGGTAAAGGGAGTGTTTTTAAGGCAAAAATTTTAATGTCTGAACTAAATTTACACTGTGTGTTAGGGAGGTCAAAACTTACTCTGTGATTCAAGTGGTTAAGACTCTGGTTTGTTGATTGGGGTTCGAGCCCCAGCACCACCAAGCTCCACTGTTGGGCAATTGAGCAAGGTCCTTAATCCTCTCTGCTCCAGGGGTCCTGTATCATAGCTGCCCTTGCACTCTGACCCCAACTTCCTCAGCTGGGAAATGCAAAGAAAAGGATTCCACTGTGCTGTAATGTATGTGTGGCGTTAATAAAGGCCAGTTATTCTTCTTAGTTCTTATACTTTACAGCCATTTTGTGCATTTTTTACTTACAAACGTTCACAAGAGTAGCAGATCTTAGTCAAATGGTTTTCAGTGCACTTGTATCTTCTTCTGCATGAAGAAACAGAGGTGTGATTTAGGAGGTGTCCAGGCAGAGAGGGTTGCCAAACATTGTTGGGGAAAAAAACTTGATTGTGTGAAGAAAAACTGAGCAAATAGACAGTAATAGTGGAAAAGCATTTTGATTTGTGTTTTCAAAAATGAGCAGTAAGGTAAGTGTCCAGTCATACACTACGACTACGGGTGACACTGAAACAACCCCACAGCAGATACAGACCTCACAGGAGAGCTAACTCGAAGCCAGATAAACAGAGCTCACATGGCAACCTGTGCTTTAAACAGCTCTGAAATATCAGCAGGTCATAAAATCCTCAGTTATGTAGCAGGCTATCTTGCTCTCTAATTAGTCGTGTTTGGGGATGAAGGTGAAACCCTGTGATCTCACCCTTCATCCTCTCCTGGCTTTCCTGGCTTGTCACCTCCACCCTCTACCCTCTGGTGCTCAGAATTGCTGTCAGAGAGCCAGGTCTGATGATCCCTCTTCCTCATCTTATTGAAGCTGATTTATAATCTCTGTAGGGTTTAAAGGTTAGATCGGCTAGCAGGAGGAAACATAAAAACCATTTCAGCCTTACCTACTAGTGTAAGAGCAAAGAATGAGAATTGAATGCAGCGTGATAATGGACTTAGGAGAGAGAATTGAGAGAGGACTGAGTGTCTCATGGGGACAGAATGACAGGCAGGGACACAAAGATATCTGGGAGAGCAAGAGCAAGAGGCCTTGCCTGTTTATAGCAGAAAGTGAGCTCTGATACTCACAAAACTGTTTGGCAGCAGTGAGGGAATTCCTCCTCCTCCTCCTCCTCCTCCTCCTCTCCTCATGTCATTGTTACGGGGCACGGTTTCGTGAAAGACCTTCAGCTGAAAACATCCAATCTGCCAAAGCCTGCCAACGATGAACTGCCTTTCAAATTAAAAATAGTGACAATGCAGGCTCTTATTTCAGACAGTCAGACTTGAGCTCAGTTTGTTGACTGACCCCAGAGTTATCCAGCTTGGAGTTCACTGTCTGTCACAGTTTGCCTCGCTGGTAACACAAAATTCGTCTAGCAGAAGCTTTTAATAATCCACTGTTTTAATTCAAGTTACATTCTGTACGTACGAGCAGCTAACAAATCTATACCGCTTAGAAACTGTAAACACTGGTGTGCTGGGAAGAAAGTGCTAATACTGGAGATGCCTCCCAGAATGCTATATAAACATCTCTGTACAGAAAACGTGTCAAAAAATTATTTTATTTTTCTTTTAAAGACATGGAAGCATCCGCAGTGTAAGTTCCTGTGTACGTTGATGCTAGAGAAACAGAATTAAAAACCAGCCAGCTAATACTGTCAGAGCTGCAAGTTATACAGAATTAATTACCACCTTCTGACCAATCAGAACTGGGAATTGAACAGAATGTACTGATATCTGTATTGTTTCCTTAAATTGCATTTGAAAACTGCTTTTGCAAATTGTAGCATGCATAATTTTATGCCGAAGAAAGTGAAAAATGGCCCTATCAGTATGAAAATGGATGCAGCGCATAAAGTGCTTATGGCTTTTGCAGTGTTTCGTCGTTGAAATTGTGGAATTGGTGAAGCCTTGGTATTCATCTGTAATGAGCCTTTGCACTGCAGAAATTTCTCATGTAGCGATTTGTGCTCGTAGGGTAGTGCGGCTGCTGCTTTCTGAAAAGACACTACAGAATGCTTTCAGAGAGCCGTCTGCTCTGACTCATCCCACAGAGGGAGTGGATATGTGTGTTGACGAGTGTGTGTGTGTGTGTGTGTGTGTATGGGGGGGTTGTGTTGGGCTTTAAGCAGACTTTTAAATCTAAAACTTTCTCTAATCACTGCCTTTTTCTTCCTGACATATTCTAAAGGTTATGAATAAGTGCTGTGCTGTGGGGGTTTGACTTCCAGTAGCAGATGAAGATGGAGTGAGTCATCTGAATTTGAGTGTATGTTGAAGGGAACATAGAAAGGGATTTATTCTTAAGTACTGCTTACTCTTTTAATGGAAGGAGAAATAATACTGAGACCCCCCCCCCTTCCCCTGCACAAAGTTTACTACCTACATACATCAGCACATACAGCTAATTGTGCAGAGTTGTGCACAATGCCTGTCTTGCAATGTAACATTTAGTGTTTATTTATTAAGCATTAGACCTGGAGATTCTTCTTTAATGGGGTTTCAGTAGTGAAGAAAGAGTGTGTGTGTGTGTGTGTGTGTGTGTGGCTGAGGGGAATCAGTGATGGCATTGGGAAGGTATGCATGCTGTTCTGGTCTGTTAGTGGAATGACAGTAAAAGTGGTGGGCATAAAAAATTAGAGCTGAACAGTAGAAGATTTGTCTAGGCTCTGTGTTGTATGGCACTGATGAACACAGCTTTATACTCCATATAAATCCTCTGCAAATGATATTAAAAGCACTTTTTAATATTGCATTCACTTTAATAATATGAAGGGGTGTGTTGTGTGTTTGTACTCAGGAGTTCTTTTACTGTAATTAGCCTGGTCTAGTCAATAGCCAATTTTCTACGCTGTCAAGTAAGAGTTATGAATTCTGTATTTATGTTTTACTGTGTAATTGATCACTGCTGCATTCAGTTACACAGGCGCGAAGGTAATGTAAATTGTTGACGCACTTTATATTGCTTAGCATTTATAAAAATGAATGTATCTTGTTAACAGAGGTGGGAACAAGTCATTGTTGTCAATTGACAAGTGTGATGTGTAAAGAGAAGTTCCAAATTATAGCCCAGGTCTAGACTGATGACTCCCAAATCACAACCTAGGTCGAGTCTCAGGTTGAGTCACAAGTCAAGACATTGGAGTCCTTAATGGAGTCCCAAGTCGAAGCAGTCAAATCCCAAACCATGTTCCAAGTCAAGACAGACAAGTCCCAATTCGAGACAGTAAAGTCCCAGTTCATGTGTCAAGTTAAGTCCCGAGTCAAAACAGTCAAATCCCAAATCGTGTTCCAAGTCAAGAAAGACAAGTCCCAGTTCAACTCCTGAGTCAAAACAGTCATATCCCAAATCGTGTTCCAAGTCAAGAAAGACAAGTCCCAGTTCAAGTCCTGAGTCAAAACAGTCAAATCCCAAATCGTGTTCCAAGTCAAGAAAGACAAGTCCCAGTTCAAGTCCTGAGTCAAAACAGTCAAATCCCAAATCGTGTTCCAAGTCAAGAAAGACAAGTCCCAGTTCAAGTCCTGAGTCAAAACAGTCAAATCCCAAATCGTGTTCCAAGTCAAGAAAGACAAGTCCCAGTTCAAGTCTCGAGTCAAAACAGTCAAATCCCAAATCGTGTTCCAAGTCAAGAAAGACAAGTCCCAGTTCAAGTCCTGAGTCAAAACAGTCATATCCCAAATCGTGTTCCAAGTCAAGAAAGACAAGTCCCAGTTCAAGTCCTGAGTCAAAACAGTCAAATCCCAAATCGTGTTCCAAGTCAAGAAGACAAGTCCCAGTTCAAGTCCCAGTTCAAGTCCAGAGTCAAAACAGTCAAATCCCAAATCGCGTTCCAAGTCAAGAAAGACAAGTCCCAGTTCAAGTCCCAGTTCAAGTCCCAATTCATGTCCCAGGTTAAGTCCCAAGTTAATTCTGAGTTAAGTCATCTTCCAAATCCAAACTCAAGCCAGACATCTCCTAGGTCATATCCTACCTCATGTCCCAGGCATAATCTTATATTCTAGGTTCCAAATTGAGTCCCAAGTTGGGACACGACCCAGGCTATGGTCAGGTCCTTGGTCAAACCTCTGGTTGAGTCCTTGCTTAAGTCCCAAGTTAGACAAAGTCATTTTGCATTTTGTCAAGCATGAAATCATTATGGCTCAAGTCTAACTCACTTATCAACTATTTGCAGCTGTCAGCTTTTTGCTTTAAAGTTATTTAGAAATACAGTTTGCTGAATGAAAGCTGCCTGAAATTTTGAGTGACATTAAAACTTTTTTCTCCACTCTCTAAATGGCAGATTTTCGCAGTGTTTGAGCAGTGCAAATGGTTAGAATTTTTTAACACGTTTTGGACAGCTGTCATCACCCTTAACTAAGCGCCTTTTAACATGAAAGCTCCTTTTTTATTTGAAATGCTTGACTACTTTCATGAGGAACAAACTGCAAAATATTCTTGCACCATATATTTTTGTGTTGTTTTCTAGCTCTTAACAAGACATAGTCATGCTTATTAGATTGCTTCAAGATCAGTGCAGGTTTCCTGAGTTTTTACACTGGCTTCCTATTTGGATTAATGGTTTTATGAAGTACCAGTAACTCAGTAACCATGACCA
This sequence comes from Hemibagrus wyckioides, assembly GCF_019097595.1. Lineage (NCBI taxonomy): Eukaryota > Metazoa > Chordata > Actinopteri > Siluriformes > Bagridae > Hemibagrus > Hemibagrus wyckioides. Next base: position 9,063,447 of record NC_080720.1, read on the forward strand.
GCAAATCCTTCCTCAGTGCACTTAAGCCTTGCTGTAAATCAATGTGAATTCTTTCAGCACCAAGCTTTGTGTTGGAGCTCATTGTACACTTGGGTTAGATAATGGCTGTTTCATGCTTAATTATTTCTAATGTGCCTTCTGGATCCTCTCATTTGTGGGCTATTAAAGTTGATGTGACCATGAGGTATTAATATCCACTGTAATAGCTGAATCAGATTTTCTCATTGTCACACATTTCCTGTATACTATGTTAACAAGTTGTCATTAGCACCATGCACTACATCTGTTAAGGTGGCTAATTTAGTGGTTAGCCTCGACATGTTGCAGTGTAACTAGCTGTGCAATTGTTTTGAAGGCAGGCTGGTTGTGACTCAGGTGGGTAGTCTGTGGTTGTTTGGGCAGCATCATGGGAAATAGTGTGTGAATTATACAACAATGGTATTAGCATCAGTGAACTCATTAGATTTTATTGCTTATTTACTGTAATGTTTGGTGCCTAGTGGCTAGCTTGCAAGACAGCTCAAGCATTAGAGACAAACAGTGTCAGATTCATATTTAAACAAAATGTCCACACATTATTTAAGCTGTATTAATAAATTAATGTTGAATTATATGTGATATGTGAATTATTTGAATGTGTGTGGTCTGAAACTGATATGGCGTATTAGGTCAAGATAGACATGTCAACATCACCGACTTTAACAGGCGTTTAAAATCTGCATCTGAAAGCCTGGTCGTGTATTGTTTAAAAATAACTACCTGGGAGCTTTGCCAAGATGGCTACCGAAATGACAGATGTTACTAGAAGGACTTTGGTCTTTTATTAGGTGGGGTCAGACCCCATCAAACAGTCCCATAAATCTTACCATGTTAATGGTGTAACAGTATACTGAGACTACATAACTATCCAAACAAGTCCTAAAGAAAATTCTGGGCTTGGTTAGGAAAAAACCTATAGCACAGATAAGAACAACTCTTCACAATAGAACCATTCTTGAAAAAAGTCATACCAGTTCCAGTTTTGGATTTTACCCAAGGGCATGTTGGAGGCTGAGCAGAAATGGAAAAAAGTTCTGATGAGACCATACTTGAAATTTTTTGGTCTTGTCACAAAGCAGTATGTTTGGCTGAAAAACAAATATCTCCTCAAGAACCCTCTTCCCACAGCAAAGCACATTGGTAGGAATTGGTTAAGGTGTTGGACTATTGACTAAGATTGAGTAAGTTTGTGAGTTTGAATCCCAGCACCATCAAGCTGCCCTTGCTGGGCCTTTAAACCTCAGTTGTATAAATAATATAAATGTAAGTTGCTCTGGACATGGGCATCTGCCAAATGGCGTATATGTAAATTTAAATGACAGTTATCGTGTTATGGGCATGCTTTACATCTGCAGGAACTAGATGGATGGAGCCAAACTTGGGTCAGTCCTAAAAGAAAATATTTTCTAGTCTGCAAGACTTAAGACTGGGACAGAGGCTTCTCATTCCAACAGGACACAGATCCTAAGCATACCGCCGAAAGCTATATGCAACATATACAGTTGTGTACTTTTTTTGGGAAAACAATTTGGGAAAGATGTGGGGGTGATGGCCATGTTTTCACAAGCATTTGGCCATATAGTTTATAACTCCCACATCAGTGCTGCCTTGTCATGGAAGAACCAAGCTTTTGCCTCATGGTCCAGACATTGCTTTAATGTTCTCTGCTTAGTAGTGTCCTTTATCTTGCAGAGAGATCCGGAGTGGAGATAACAGTTCACTGCAAATCCCAAAGGGATGGGAATTGCACCATCAAAGCCCACATGATGTCACTTCACGCCTTAGCACTTGTTCCTTGTGCTGTCATTTGATGTACCCAATTAGTAAATGACTGATGTACAACACGAACATTAATTGGTGTGTAATTGTACGTGCCAGTTTTCTCAGTCCTGGTGGACTATTTGTCAGCATAAAATAAGCGCAGTTGGCAGATTTGTAACACAGCCTGATGCTACTGAAATCTGACAATTACAGGCAGTGAGGGAACTCACAGAGGTTATATACTGTACGATCTCTTTGCCATGCTTGCGGTTACAGAAAAGCGGTAATTGCAGCTATGGTCCACATCGGTGGCATCATTATTGTACATAAGGCACGGGCACTAAAGCCATCAGCACAAGCACTTAAGGAGAGCATGCGAAAGCAGGATGAGGATGACGAAGATGAAGAAGGCGGAGCGAACAGATCCATTAGCGGTGCGGGGGTCTTGTTGTCCACTTGAAGTCAGAGAGAGGCTTTTTGCCAGAACGTGTGGGAGCCGCAGGCAGATCTCGACAACCACTCGAGCCAGATGAGTGATGCTGGGAAAGCAGGAGGAGATCATCATTAATTGATGCAGTGGCAAGTGTGGGCGGCTGCGCATACACGTATACATACACGCACACATGCACGCGTGTTCAGGCAGGGCGATGAAGGCTGGTGTACTCAATCATGTCTGCTAAAGAGTGTAGTCATACTCTCAGGCTGGATTGTGCCGCGCTGTGGCTTCTCATTATCACAGAGCTTATGAGTATATACGGCTATGTGTCATAGCGTGTCTGCTATTTTTAGTCAGGGTCCAATGCCTGTGGTGTTAAATATGGATTTGGAACCTTAACACCTCACCTGCTTGTTTTTATCAGTAGATAATCTCTCAAATCTTTTCTGACCATTGTTTCATGCTTTTTTTTCATATCATTGTTATACACCGATCAGGCATAACATTATGAGCAGTGAGAGGTGAAGTGAATAACACTGATGATCTCCTCATCATGGCACCTGTTAGTGGGTGGGATATATTAGAGGCAGCAAGTGAACATTTTGTCCTCAAAGTTGATGTTTTAGAAACAGAAAAAATGGGCAAGTGTAAGGATTTGAGGGAGTCTGATGAAGGGCCAAATTGTGATGGCTAGACGACTGGATCAGAGCATCTCCAAAACTGCAGCTCTTGTGGGGTGTTCCCGGTCTGCAGTGGTCAGTATCTATCAAAAGTGGTTCATGGAAGGAACAGTGGTGAACTGGCGACAGGGTCATGGGCGGCCAAGGCTCATTGGCTTTTGATCCAAAGGACGAGCTACTGTTGCTCAGATTGCTGAAGAAGTTAATGCTGGTTCTGATAGAAAGGCGTCAGAATACACAGTGCATGACGGGTCAGGGCTGTTTTGGCAGCAAAATTCAGCAGATTCCCCTTTTCAGCTCTTCCATCTGGTTCACTGATGTGATTGGATGAGTGGTGGTCCAGGGGTGCCTCTGTTTAGTATAACATAACAGCACTGGTACATTTCACTGTCTGTGTCTCTTCACTCGTCAGTGTTTGTTACATACAGTTAGAATTTCAGCAGTAGTTTGTTCCTCTGAAAGCGTTAGTACAGTACAGCCAGTCATGGTGAGGAGTGCGTTTTTGTGAACATGACTCTTGACTGAAAGCTTGTCAGATGGAACGGAAAACGGGAAGCTGAATCTATTGTATGCAGCTTTACCAAGAATGAGCAGCAAGCTAACCAGCTCCCTGATCCTAGATTTCTATTCTCCCTGCTATGCTGAATTCTATTCTATTCTGTTCTACTCTTCTCTAGTGTGCTGTTCTCATCTACTCTGTACTGTTCTGTTCTTCTCTTGTCTACCATATTCTGTTGTTGTATTCTACTTTATTCATCCATGTTCTATTCTATTCTATTCTATTCTATTTTATAGTGTGGTATTGTCATTTGCTCTGCTCTATTCTGTTCTTCTGTTGTCTACCGTATTCTTTGGTTCTATTTTGCTTTATTCATCTGTATTCTATTCTATTCTATTCTATTCTATTCTATTCTATTCTATTCTATTCTATTCTACTTGTCTCTTCTATAGTGTGGTATTGTCATCTGCTCTGCTCTGTTCTGTTCTTCTGTTGTCTACCGTATTCTGTTGTTCTGTTCTACTTTATTCATCGATATTCTATTCTATTCTGTTCTATTATGTTCTATAGTGTTCAATTCATCCATATTCTATTCTATTCATTTCTACTTGTCTCTTCTCTAGTGTGTTGTTCTCATATGCTCTGCTCTTCTGTACTTCCATTCTATTCTGTTCTATTCTATTCTGCTCTGCTCTGCTCTGTTCTGTTCTCTTTAATTTATACTCCTCCCTTATTCCATTCTAATCTGTTTTGCCCTGCTTCTGCTGTTCACCCTTATTCCACTCTTCTCTGTCTTGCTCTGTTATATTCTACTTTTCCTTCTCTGCTCTGTTCTGTGCATTTATTCTGTTAGATTTTATTCTTTGGTTCTCTGCTCTCTTTTCTATTTCAGTTCTATTCTTTATTTTGCTCTATTCCATGTTACTTTTTTGTATTCTATTTTACTATGATATATTCTGCAATATTCCTATCTTCCAGATTCTATTCTATTCTATTCTATTCTATTCTATTCTATTCTATTCTATTCTATTCTATTCTATTCTATTCCATTCCATTCCATTCCATTCCATTCCATTCTATTCTGTTCTACCCAGAACCCTTAGATTTATTTGCTAGGCAAAGAAGCAATTTAAAAACCTTACCAAGTTATGGCTTTTGTCTGCAGTGTGTGTAAATACTGAACCTGTCGTTGCTTTTTGTGTTTTTGCTAGTTGCCTAAAGCATTTTCCATGCAGCAGGCTTATCTTGCCATAGTATGTCCTGTTGTTGAGTGATGCCACTATGCACTGTACACATGTGAATATCAGAATGATAGTAACATGAATTCAGACCAAACTGTTTTCCCGGGTGATATTTTGTCATAAATGCATTGTTTCCAGTTTATCTGAAACATCTTCCAGTTACACTCATTGCCCATATGTTCTTTAGATGCAGGTAATTTCTGACTGAAGTCCATATTTTGCTCTGTAATTATCAGCCTCCCTTTACTCCAGTCATCAGTGGAAAGGGACTACCTTAGGCCCTCCGCTGATTAGAGAGAATTTGGATCATTCTCATCATAGCGGTGACGTCATGGTGAAATGAACATGTGCATTGTGCTGGTTTGAGTGTGTGAGGAGTAGTGGAGCTTTATAGAAAATGGATGAAAATAGAATATAAAAGAGAAGAGCTTGAAAATGAATATGGGGGGGAGCTATAGAGTACACTTACAAAGTGGACTAACAGGGAAGATGTGCCAGTGGTCTTCAAGAGGGCTTTCACATTGGCTGTTTAGTCTGAAACAGAACACAGTTTACATAAAACATTGGTACTGTGAAAGCTGTTATGTGGACCGGGAAGCTTACAGTGGTACTGGACCTGAGGCTACCTGTAAGAGGTTACACTGGAACTGTGCTGCGATTCCCATGAATGTGAACACAGCTCGTACTCGGATCTGCGCTTGATCAGGAAATAAAATATCCTGTGTGTGTGTTTTAGCTTATGACAACGTCATTCGTTTCCACAGGGGTTTAATAGAATCAATTGAGTCTGGATCCAGACCAGTGCTGCAGTAGGCAGTGGTGCTCATATTTGGACCACAGCAAACATGCCCAGTGTGAAAACCACCTTGAAGAGCTCAGTCTGTGTGTGTGTATAGATATATACAGCTCTGGAAAAAAATAAGATACAAAATAATCAGTTCCTTATGTTTTTTTCTTCCAGGTTCATGTATTGGTGAGATGAACAGTTTTGTTTCATTTTTTTGTGAACTGCTGACAATATTTCTCCTAAATTCAAAATATAACTATTGTTATTTAGAGTGTATATTTAAAGGAAATGACAACACATCAAAATAACCCAAGGTCATGCAGTATTTGCAGAGCTTTAATAGCTCAAATAAAACAAAATGCAAATAATTTGTAAACAAATTGTGTTAATGCTTTGGATAAATAACATTAAGAAATCAGTATTTGGTGGAATAACCCCGATTTGCATGTGCTTTGGCTCCATGCTCTCCACCAGTTTCTCACATTGCTGTTGGGGAACTTTTTTGCAAAAAAGCAAACAGCTCAGCTTTGCTTGATGGTTTGTGACCATCCATCTTCCTCTTGATGACATTCCAGAGGTGGTCTCTTATTTTGTTTCCAGGTCTGTACAGTATATACTGTAGTCATAAGATCATTTGTTCAGTTGTGGTGCCAGGTTTTGCTTGGTAGCTAAAGTACTGTAATAATATATAAGTGCTAGTAAAATAAGTGAATTAATACAGACCACAATAAATGCACTTTCTTTAAATTTCCAGTTTATTGCACATCATGTTTGTGTCCTTGGGAAAAAAAATCCAGCAAGTTGTTTGCAGTGTGTTCTGTAATCACATTATGTACAAGATTTTATTCAAGTCTAGCATCTTTATTTTCTCTCAGCATGTTTACCCATACTGTAAGGTGACTTGTTGTGTTAGCAGGAAAGTTCTGCAGAAGCTTTGATCTGACTTGATTTTGTTTCATCGGTGCTTTCACATACCTACTTATTCCTGATTCTGAAAAGATCGTCTGTGTGCGTTAATGAATCTGGCTTGTAAATAAAAATCATTCCCCTGTCAACCAGTCTGTGGCAGGTGGATGTGTTTAGTGCAGCAGGAGGTGGGGTTTGATATGACAACTTGCATATCAATATGTGTTGCATCACTGTAAACTGCATTGGATTTATTTTTCCCCCTCTGGTTGTTGCTGAACCTAATGTTGTACCTGTTCACCAGGCACCTGTGAATAAAAACCTAATAGCCTGGACTCAGCTCGTCCACTCTTGGAGACATATCCTGGAGGATGAAAGCCTGAGCTCTTTCATGTGCACTTGAATGCTTCTTTTGTGCTTATGGTTGTGGCAGATGTGCATTTTAATTTTGCATCATACATTTTCAGTGAGTTAACTGAGATGATGTATTGCAGCAGGTGTAGAATGGAGTCTTTGTGTCTCTGTATGTATGTGTATATTTTGCATTTTATGTGTCTTGTTTGTGTTCCATGGCTCGATTGAGAACCATGGCTGGAAGATTCTCTCATTATTATCCTGCCATACAGCAGCAGGTGAAGGATTGTTTCTGCTTTCCTAGTGACAGTATCCGCAGACGGAGGACACTCTATCAAATCTCAGCCTGAAAAACCAAAACTCAGTGGTCAAACCTCTTGCCATCTGGTAATGACACTCGGCCTCGTGGCGGCCTAACGAGCCATAATGAGCTGCAGTGTTGGGCCAGATCGTGCGATATGCACTTTGCCACAGCTCCAGTTGGCAGCAGTGACTCAAAATCAGCATGTTTTGCATGCGCTGATGGCACAGTCAGCAGTAATGACGTCTAACAGTCATTAATGAGGATGGGAAGAGGCATCTGCATTATTCCTCAGATCCATTAACGGAGAGGGAATGCAGAATCTTCATGCTTTACATGCCGTGATCTTTCGCACTCCGGCTCAATAAGTGCTGATGAGCTGTAATGAGCCCTATTGTTCCCGGTGTCAGAACAGCCCATTTGTATGTCAGGGAAAGGTGGGGAGCGGGAAGGGATAGTGCCATGATACAAGCTGAGAAGATTTCTGAAATCTTAACAAGCTAATTAAATACAGCTCAACAAACCAAACATTAGGAAATAAAGAATGCATACAACACGGAGTTTGCAAATAACAGCTGAGCATCACGACACGTGCAGCAGTGACGTTGACCATCAGAACCCGAGTCACCTGCAGTCGACTTCAGAGTGAGGAAACGTTCCCCACAAAAAAAGATTCACGCTGGTGTATTCTTGATGAATTACTCTAGCTGTCTCATGGCAGAAAAATTACAGGCTTTAAGCCACTTCAATAAACTTTCCTCCTCCCCCTGCTTGCTGGAGCAGAAAGAAATAAAAAAATAAGTAAGCATTGTCATGCTTAAAGACAAAGCCTATAATCAAGTCTCTTTTGTGACTTTAAAACAGCCGTCCCAAGCCTGTCACTAGCAAATTGCTGTGAATTATAAGATTATTGTATAAGCTTTTCGAGAAGCTTTGTTGTAGGCTTTCTTTGTATTAAAAAAAATTCAGTCAAGCTACATTTATTGTCATCTGCTCACATGTCTGAGCGTATTGTTGCCAATCTTTGTACAGAAGATACAGAGACTTCGGGAAGACGTTTTCTGGGCAAAAGAACAGAGGAAGTGTTTGAGAAAGAATTATCACTGAGGTGTGTATATGAGTGCAATATGAAACACTGCACTTCCTGCTACATTTGACCCTTAGCATTAAAAAAAAACTAGTTATCATTATTTCAGCATCACTTTTGAAAAGCTGAACATTTTGAGTTATTTCCTGGACATCGATGCCCACATCTTCTATGAAAGCCTTCAAAGAACGAAGACAACTCTTTGTTTAGGATTTTCCCAGTACTACATTAGCACCAGAGTAATTATTAATGCTTCAGCACAGCTGTCAGCCTCTAATTGTAGCCGTGTTTATCCTCGACTTGAACGTTCCAGCGTTTGGTGCTAAGGATTCGGAAAAGGAAGAATAAATGCAGAGGTTACTTTCCTCCGAAGTCAGACTGGACACGTGTCGCGTGAGAGGCGCTGTGTACACACAGCATCAGCACACTTTCATTTCAGTCTTAAGGAACTCGATGATCAGTTATGAGAAGAAAATTTCATTTCATTTCCTGCAGTTTGTTTGTCTTTTCAAAGAGACCAAAAGTAACTGTGTGACCAAAAGTTAATGTGAATGCCTCATTTTTCAATTCAATTTGATTGCATAGTGCTTTTAACAGTGGACATTGTCTCAAAGAAGCTTTGAAACATATCATAAAAATTATGGAGTTTAATTAAATTAAATTAATGTTCATTCCTATTGAGCGGGCCTGATGAAACGGTGGCAACGAAAAACTCCCTGAGATGATATAAAGAAGAAACCTTGAGATGAACCAGACTCAGAAGGGAACAATTATCACACTCATACGTGCCTCTTCCCTGTAATGATATACAAAAATCTTTACTCTACACCACTTCTAGGCTTTTTCCTGCATTTTGGAGTGAAGCTCTAGTGATTTGTGTTCATTCAGCCACAAGAACATTAGTGAGATCAGGTACTGGTGTTAATGAGGAGGTCTGGGGTGCAGTCAGAGGTCAGTGGGGTTGAGGTCAGGGCTCTGTGTAGGACACTCGAGTTCTTCCACATCAGCCTTAAGGAATCCTGTCTTCATGGAGATCAATTTGTGCACAACGGAATCGGCATGCTCCTTTTGAGCAGGTTTGAGCCTGTTAGTTCCAGTGCAGGGAAACTGTAATGCCACAAGACATCCTACACAATTGTGTGACAACAATTATGCTCCTAGAGTGTGGTGCTCAGGTGTCTACAAACTTCTGGCCATAAAGTTTATTAACTGTTTCATTTTTCATATCCCATATCACAACCTCCTCGCAGCCACATCCAGTGAATTCCCTCATGTGCTAATTGCAGCTCTGCTGTTGCTCAGTACCTCCCCATATAAACGTCTTTGTAACTCATATTCTTATACAGGATAATAGAATAAAACAGCAGAACAACATGAGGAGATCTGCTCTATACACCTTTTTTTTTTTTTTACTCACGGGGCCATTCATATAAAAGACTTTGTTTAAAGCCCCAAAAAAGAAAACAAAAGAAGAGGAACTCACAAAACTAAGTCCTCCAGCTTGCATTACTAAGCCTGTTTTGTCCATAGAGATCTGCCAGCTATAAAGGCAAAAATTGTTCACCAAAACAACAAGACAGTGGACAGCAAATAATCAGTACATTTGTTTTTAACGTGTTTCCTTATGTCGATATAAAATAACAGTCATTGCATGCGAACTACAGGTTGCACAACCATGACGTCTTAAATAAATTGGACAGCGTATAAAAATGTGCATTCATGCATGACAATAAAAAGAGAGGAAGAATAGAAGTTGAAGCTAAAATGAGGGACAGCTTAAACATTCGTCGTGCCTCTGACATGGCAGATCTGGATTGAAATGCTTGTTAAAATTTAACAGAGTGACGTATTGGAGTGAAACATCTGGTGTCAAAATCCTTCAAGAGGTAAAACAGAATTAAAAATTTAAAAGCGGCCCCAGTGGCGAGCCGTGGGGAATCCCCTGAACATTTCTCTGACCTTTACAATACCCACTGCTTTTCTTTGTGATACCTGTTTGGTGTTAATGTATCAGTGTGTTATTTCGTGCTTTGTGAGTTAACAAGTTGATACTTTCTGGTTGTATATTTTGTGTATACTTTACACAATCCTTCTTATGTCATTCAGTAATTATTCCTGTTCAGCGTCTTTGCATTTTGACCTTCATCTTGCCGGTCTTTGTTTATGTATATTGATGTTTATCTGTGTTTGTGTGTGTCCTGCCAGCTTTTGTAACACTCCTAAATGGCGACCAGGCTCAGGACGCCATCCGCTCACTGCACCAGACGTCGGTGCGTGGTCGTGACATCAGCGTCCAGCTGCAGCCCACCGACTCGCTGCTGTGCGTCACCAACCTGCCTCACACGTTCACGGGCACGCAGTTCCAGGAACTGGTGCGTTCCTATGGCAACATCGAGCGCTGCTTCCTGGTTTACAGCGAGCTAACGGGCCACTCCAAGGGCTACGGCTTTGTGGAGTACATGAAGAAGGACTCAGCCTCCAGGGCTCGCTCGGAGCTGCTGGGTAAAGTGCAGGGCGATCGCTTTCTTATGGTGCAGTGGAGTGACGTCAACCAGCTCAGCACGGCCCAGCACATCCACTCCAAGTGCCTGTGTGTGGAGCGACTGCCCGTGGACTTTGACAGCTCCGAAGAGCTAGCACACATCTTTTCTGAGCACTACAAACCCGTCTTCTGCCAGGTGAGCCACAGCGAGAGGAGTGAGTTAGTGTTAGAAATTTGCACGCACACAGGGTTACGGAATAAATGACTTTCCCACCTGCCTGTGGAGAGAGAAGTTGATAATTGTACTCGCTGTAATGGAAGAAGGAAATTCCTTGCTGCGTAAAATTACAAACCTTGTATGGGTTCTTGCTGCAATTTACAATTTATGATAGCGCGAGTAATATCGCTCTTCTTTTGTTTGTGTGTGTGTGTGTGTGTGTTTGTTTGTGTGCATGTGTGTTTGTGCATGCCTGAGTCACACTACTCTTACTCTATCAGACTTTTCGACAAATCCAGACTCTGAGTGTCAAGCAAAAAACTACCTTTAGTGTTAATACAGTAGTTATTCTCTACCCTGCCGATCCCTGCAGATCAATACTCCATCCAGAACCTGAGTGGATCGTATGATGCCGGATCATGTTCCTTCATCCTTCATCCTAATCAAAACCTTTTAAAACCCAGAGGCCAGGACTGATGTTATCCTTGCCGCATGACGCATTTTTTTTTCGCCAACACACTAATCAATACTCGCAGCCTCACAAAGACATGCAGCTCCAGAGCTACACCCACACTGTAGTCATATTCAGAAGTGCTGATGGTGGATGAAGATCACAAGGCTTTGACCACTCTTCTCTGAGTCACTCGAAGCTTTTAGGCTTCGGCTTTACTTTAGACAATTCAATTATGCAGCCGCTCTCTGGTGGTTAGCATTTTAAAGCCTTTTTCGTACTGGATTAGCTTTACATGACGAGGTGTATCTCTGTATCTCTGGGGATGTTTGTCCTGTTTGTTATATTAGTCAGTTTAAAGGACTGTAGGAATCACCCAGAGTATCTATCTATCTATCTATCTATCTATCTATCTATCTATCTATCTATCTATCTATCTATCTATCTATCTATCTATCTATCTATCTATCTATTTATCTGTCTGTCTGCCTGCCTGCCTACCTGCCTGCCTGGCTGCCTATCTATCTATCTATCTATCTATCTATCTATCTATCTATCTATCTATCTATCTATCTATCTATCTATCTATCTATCTATCTACCTGTCTGTCTGCCTGCCTGCCTGGCTGCCTGTTTATCTATCTATCTATCTATCTATCTATCTATCTATCTATCTATCTATCTATCTATCTATCTATCTATCTATCTATCTATCTATCTATCTATCTATCTATCTATCTATCAGTCTGTTTTTCAGACTGTCTATCTATCTATCTATCTATCTATCTATCTATCTATCTATTGGTCTGTCTGTCTGTCGGTTTATCTATCTATCTATCTGTCTGTCTGTCTGTCTGTCTGTCTGTCTGTCTGTCTGTCTCTGTCTGTCTGTCTGACAATCTGGTCTATCTATCTATCTATCTATCTATCTATCTATCTATCTATCTATCTATCTATCTATCAGTCTGTTTTTCAGACTGTCTATCTATCTATCTATCTATCTATCTATCTATCTATCTATCTATCTATCTATCTATCTATCTATCTATCTATCTGTCTGTCTGTCTGTCTGTCTGTCTGTCTGTCTCTGTCTGTCTGTCTATCTATCTATCTATCTATCTATCTATCTATCTATCTATCTATCTATCTATCTATCTATCTATCTGTATGTATAAAAAGATTCCATTATATCATGTGGTAAAAGAGGTTTCAAGCTTTTCCTCAGTACAGAGACACTTGAGGTCTTTTCTCCCACCAAAACCTCATTAAAATCATTAGGCTGACTCCTGGCCCAGTTTGAACCACAAAACATTAAATATATAAACTCTCCCAGTCTGTGTGTCTGTGTGTTCTGTTCAGTGTAACTGACTACGCTTCACTATCGGCTCTAGCCGACCGTCGTTGTTGCCCATTAGAGCTGACTGAGCATCTTAAATCGGGATCCTGAAATTGAATTGCTTCTTTGATTTGCTGTTCAGTGTAGCAAATCAGTGTGAGAAGAGAATTAGAAGATTGCAAAGCATGCCGCGATTCTATGAAAGCAAAGCGCTCTGTTCTCTTGTCTCCTGTCGAAAGTTTGAAATGTAGCATAACAAAGAAAAGTTGATGATGCTTAATAGGACCTGTCGGAGAAGGGCTTTTCAGTTATAGGTAAATGGTTTTATTGGTTTCTTAGCATTGGTACAACATACATACATGCTACGGACATGTTCTGTGGTTGTATGGACATGTTCTAAGTATATACAATCACCATCCACTTTATTAGGAACACCTGTACTCCTGGACATTCATGCAGTTATTTAATCAACCACCCATGTGGCAGCAGCACAGCGCAAATAATCATGCAGATACAGGTCAAGAGCTTCAGTTAATGTTCACACCAAACTTCAAAATGAAGAAAAATGTGACTTTAACTGTGGTGTGGTTGTTGTTAGATGGGCTGCATTGAGTATTTCTGAAACGGCTGATTTGTTCACACACAACAGTCTGTAAAGTTTACACAGTATGGTGTAAGAAAACATCCTGTGTGTGATCTGTAAGGAGAATTTGCAGGGTGAAACGCCATGCTGATTAGAGAGATGACAGGAGAATGACCAGACTGTGTCTATAGTAACTCAGATTGGACAGCTGAAGACTGGAATTAGACAGGTGAAGACCTTGATAGCCACTTGGCTGAACCCATTGTTGATTTCTGTTGTTGTAGCCCATCCACCTCTAGGTTTAAGGTTTTGTTTTCATGCTCGGATGCTTATCTTCTCAGTATGGTTGTAAAGAACAATTTGAGTTACTATATCCTTCCTGGCAACTTGAACCTGTGTGACATTCACCTCTGATCTCTCTATTGAACAAGTCGTTTCCACCCACAGAACTGTCGCTCACTCAGTGTTTTTTTGTTTATCGCACCATTCTGTAGAGATTGTTGTGTGTGAAATTCCCAGAAGATGTGGGAATGTCTTGTTAATAATCATCAGTTTGGTCTTCAAGGCCTGTTTGATGTTAGCAAAATCTATATCTGTTCACCTCACACTCAAATCATACTGAACAAAAAAACAAGTGGACTATTACGGTTGGGTTTGGTAACTTACCGTGAAACCATTACTGATGTGAGCGCCAGGGGTTCAGATTGGTGTCTTAGTGATTACATTTATCATTCTGCTGATATTTCCCCCCCCACTTCCTGTACAGTGTGTGGGTGTGTGAGTTGTCCTTTCAAGCCACTCTGTCTCTCTAGCTGTCTAGTGCTTTTCAGTGTCTGAGGTGTTTGCTCTAACGCGTCAGCATTGTTCCGACGTAGAGAAAATGAGAGCGGTCGCCTCCACACGGAAAATTCCAGACATTAGGGCTGTCTTAAACGACACTGTAGCGTGGTGAATATGGATGCGTAGGCCCACGCGCACAGAGATATTAGCCAGTAATTTGCATAATTGTGAGTGCTTCCTGGTTTCTGTTCGTCACACTGTTGCAGGCTGAGATCGGTTCTGAGGTTGGTTCTCTTTTTGCTTTTCTGTATTTTTTTTGTTGCCGTTGTTATTTCAAAGTGGATACAAAGCACTGATGCTAATATAATAATTAACGTACAGCCTGGTTATATACAAAAAAATAATGATTTAAAAAACACACACACACAAAATGCCAAATCATTTGTCTGGAAGTTGAGTCATGTCAACTGGACTTCTTTCTTCTTTGATAGAAAAGTTTCTCTACTCATCCGAGCAGCTTCTTCAGTCTGAGGGTAGTTGGGAGTAGGAAGTTGTTAAGAGTAGGGGAGGTAGATGAGGCACAACCTGTCTCCTATTTTTCATGCTGCTCTTTCATCCATCCCCAAGAAGATCAAGACCTCTTCACAGGTCCACCAGGAAAGTCACATGTAAGGACCCCCATATCCACTAATACATTAATACACTCTCTCACTACACTCCTTTCACTGTTGTGGTTATATCCTAATGACTTCTAACACCTCCCCCCACGCTCACCTTCCCTTAAACAAGGCTATCCAGGGAGGGGAGGTCCTTGTGAACTTCCGTCAGACTAAAAGAGCTGCTCGGATGAGTAGGGAAACGTCTCGATCTAAAAATAAAGAAGTCCAGATAACCAGTCCAGATGACTGAGGATCTTCACAGACACATTTAATGAGCAGTAATCTTTTTTTTTTTAAATCCCAATAAATGAATATTCAGTGTCTATCTTTTTTAAAATACAGATTTTACAATAATAAACTACATGTGTATATTACATAGAGAAGAACCCACCAGAAAAGCTCTAGGGAGAACAAATGATCCTTACACAAGACTCCAAATGAAGCGTCTGATTATGCATCTGATTTTTCCAGTTTCATTATGTAACGCTACAGACTTCCCTAATCTTTGGTGTGAGAGAAGGTCGTGAAGGAGTTTTCCATTTAATTAATATTATATCGCCTATTAAACAAGATGGCAAAAGTGAAGCCTCCTGGTGGTCCAGCAGCAGGATCCCGTGCTCTCATTGCCGTGGCCCGGGTTCGATTCCCGGGCAGGGCGCTAATCCAACCACTGAAGAGTTAACTCTCAGTGCCGGTCCCAAGCCTGGATTAAATGGGAGGGTTGCGTCAGGAAGGGCATACGGCGTAAAAACCTGTGCCAAATCGAAACGTGGACCAAATGATCCGCTGTGGCGACCCCAAACAGGGAGCAGCTGAAAGAACATCAACAACAAACAAGATGGCAAAACAGCTTTCACAAGGAAGGACACAATCCAGTTGCAGGAAACAGTGTCGCTCCCCAAATGTGTGTTCTGTAAGATTAAGAATCCTGACACTCTGAGCTGACTGTGAGATATAGTTTTTGCAGTGTTTGCTTCACTCTTGGCACTCGGTGACCCTTGTTTAATGCCCAATTGAGCTGACTGAGCATCTTAAATCAGCATCAGAGACCAGAAGGAGAAGGAGTTCTCCGATTTGCCGTTCAGTCAGGAGACATCAGCAAATCAGTGTAGCAGAAGAGACACACAAGAAAGCAAAACAAATAATAATTCTCTCAGAAGAACACACAGATCTCATTTCTCCACTTCACATCTGCTTAACAATTCTCACTGTTTGCTTATTTGCTGTAACTCTCTTTTATAGGAGGGAAATAGCAGAGCACGGGATTTTTACATTGTTTTTCACATTCACAGTAACGTAAAAAGGGGAGTTTTTCAAGCTACGTCTTAATTCAGCTGTCACATCAGGTTCCACTGTCACTGTCAGCCAAGCACAAGAATCTGAGGCCATCAAGAAATCACTAGAATAAGTCCAGGTCATTTTTATTCTAGTCTTCAGCTGTCCAGTTTGGGCGAGTCTGTGTCCATGATAGACTCTTGTTCTTGCCGAAGAGGAGTGGAACATGATGTGGGTTTCTCCTGTCGTAGCTCACCACATTATGGTTTGGTGTTTCGAGCATGATGAGATGCTTTTCTCCTCACCTCAGATTTTTTGATTTATTGTAGATGTTCTGACATCGCAATCCAGCCGGTTCTTCCTTCTGATTTCTTTCATCAACAAATATGTTATTTTGTTTGTGGGTGAAAATCTCAGGAGATTTCTGAAATACTCACCATGCCACATTAGTCACGGAGCACATGGCTTTTCTTCATTCTGAGGTTTGACGTGAACAGTAACTGAAGCTCTTGACCTGTATCTCCATGATGTTATGCATTGTGCTGCTGACACATGATTAGCTGATCAGATAACAGAACGCATGTGCAGGTGTTCTTAATAAAGTGCTCAGTGAGTGCAGTTCTGAGAAGTACAGGGCTTCCTGAACTTCTGTGAATCTCAGCCAGAAGTAAAGTCAGAGCATTTTAAATTCTGCTTAGCCTCAGAAGTGAAAAGGAGAAAATTGGATTTAAAAATTTCATTCCTGCTGTAGCACAGGAGCAGACATTTTGACAGCTGGTATCTGATTACAAACTGAACTGATGAGGCTTATGTCTCTTTCTTTATGGCATGTAACTATACAACATGGTCAAAGCGTAACGTTGACTGTGTGAGGAAATCATGTTTTAGCTAGCAAGGTTTTAGACATCTTTATGCAGACGTTTGTTTGTTTATTTATTTATTTATTGGCCAAACTAGCCATTTATATAATTTTTATGGAGCAATATATTCTTTGGTAAAATATCATAATTAATTTATTCATATATAGAAAAAAATGTTTTTTTTCCAATTCCAAAAATCCAATTTCCAATTATTTTCCAAATCCAATTTCCAATTATTTTACAGAATTTATATATATATATATATATATATATATATATATATATATATATAGTGTAGAATTCTAGCTTTTGTAGAATTTATAGACTTGATATTTTTTTAAGCTTGATTTTTTATGAAATATTGTTAATATTTATTGCTTAAAATTTGAAGGAATATTAGCTGTGGGTTAATAACCAAGGCACTCGGTTTTAAAAGGTTAAAAACCTTTATTTTGGAGAAAACACCGTGATCAAAATTAGAGAACAGTAAGCATTGTAGCAGGAAAGAAGATTACAAAATTCAAATTTTGTATGTATATGGATTAGTTTTTATTCATTGTGTTGTCTAGACACTAATTTCACACCAGCTGAAAATCACTATCCTGTAGGAGAAGATTGGAATTTCATATGTAATATACTCAGGATGTAAAAAAAATGCACATTGCTACTAAAGACAGGAGATAATTTATCTTAGGCCATTATTACGTCTCCGATATCAGATATCCTGGCAAGAAGTTATTAAAGGTCTGCTTATCGAAAATGAAAAACATGGGAGTGGTACATTGCAAAGTGAAATTGGTTCGTCCCTTTTGCTTGCTATGGGGAGGTGACAGGATCGTTAGTCAGACATGGTTGCTGCTAGTGCTGTAAAATCCGCTTGGCTTGTCAGGGCTCTGTCTTTGTAATCTCCAGATTACCTCTTGCTTTCTGAGATACATTTATCTCTGTCTCTTTGTACTATTAAATTTGCACACAAATACACACAAACACACACACACACATACATACACACAATGACCTTTTCCTTCTCACATCTGTTTCCTCCCTTCTTGATAACACTGCCTAGGCACTCGAGACCCTTATGAGGTGCACTCATATACACATGACTGTATCCAAGCTTTATCATGAATGTTTAATAATATGCAAATATTAACACTGATCTTTTCTGTTTTTGTTCTGATTTTGGCTTTTTTGTTGAAAAATTTATATTCTCAAGATTGTACCTTTCCATGAAGGTAACTTTGTGTTCTGAGGTTTCAGGAGCTCTCTGGAGACGTGAGACTGCATGACACTTTGTGTATGTGGAGTTCTGCATGTTTCTCCTTCTGCGTTTCAGAGATTTTCTAGTGGAGTTTTTATCCAACTGAGGGCAGTGGTATCTCTGGATTTGTTGAGATGTGTGTGTGAGTGCAGCTGAATCCCAGAAGATAAACCAGACCAGAGAGCAGCTGAATCCCAGAAGATAAATTCAAACCGGTGGTTTGAAGGGGTGATGAGGAAATATGTTAAATAAGGTCACTGCAGATTTGCTTGCTAAGTGTGCTGATGGATGCCACACACTAGCAGCAATGATAATATTCAGAATTTGTCATTTAATTGTTTGAGGCACCTAATGTCAGCCAATATTGCCGTATTCAAAACACCCAGTAGACGCTGAACCACTTTTGATAGATACTGACCAATGCAGACCGGGAACACCCCAGAAGAGCTGCAGTTTTGGAGATGCTCTGATCCAGTCGTCTAGCCATTATAATTTGGCCCTTGTTAAACTCGCTTAAATCCTTACACTTGCCCATTTTTCCTGCTTCTAACACATCAACTTTGAGGACAAAATGTTCACTTGCTGCCTCTAATATATCCCACCCACTAACAGGAGAGGAGATAATCAGAGTTATTCACTTCACCTGTCACTGCTCATAATGTTATGCCTGATGTTAAGCCTGAACTGTCACAGTTGAGAAATCACTATAAGAGGAATAAAACACTACAATGAAATGCTGTTATTGGAAAACAATCATCTTTGGGGTAAATCTGCCCCGTGACTCCACTGCCTTACATATTATTTCCTGATATCTGAACATCTTACGTATATCTTAAAATCTAACATCTAGGGCAAAAAACATTAGAGTGTTTTCAGATAATCTAGTCTTAATCAAGTACATTTCTGCTCTGAAATGCTCAGAAACAAAATTATCAATAAATAGTTGGATGTGTAAAAGATCCCACTATCGGCTCACCGTAGAGTGAGGATGGTAATCATGGTAAAATGAAGAGCCCAAATGTTTCAAGCATTCAGGCATTCAAGCTTGTTTATTTATTCATTTATTTATTTCATTTTCTTTTGTAGGAGAAGCAAACGCAACTGATTCATCTCATGCTAATACTCAGGACTGGCACCAGCTATTAGTAGGATAGGAAATTGCTCAGAGTGTCAATGCAGATATTATGGCAAGCAAAATATAACTTTTTAGTTTATCTTGTTGTATTATGCAAAACAATGAAATCTACCTTGCCTAATATTAGCTGTACTCTATGTACATTTCTGGCAGACACCTTTATCCAGAGCGACTTACATTTTATCTCATTTTATACAACTGAGGGTTAAGGGTCTTGCTCAAGGGCCAGCAATGGCAGCTTGGTGGACCTGGGATTGGAATTCACAACCTGATCCATAGGCCAACGCTTTAACCACTAAGCTACCACATACAGAATTAACCCAGGGTGCTATAGGTTCACACATCTTTTATACCAAGTAGGAAAAAAAAAACTCCATAAAAGCGTTTTCAGATAATCTAGTCATAATCAAGCACATGGCCTTTTCATAGAAAGCACAGAAGTGCAAAGAGCACTCTTTCCTACAATTCCTCTCTCCTGGGCACCTGCTTGTAATTTAAATGTCAGCCATATAGTACATTATACTAGAGTAGAAAACACAAAGAGCCTGAGGGAGTGTGTGTAAAGTGTGTGTGTGTGTCAGAGTAGTATTGATTTGTGTGTTTTAAGGTCAGTAGGACGTGGCTGGTGCAGACCTTTAGCAGTGTGGGAGGCTCAGCAGGATGAAGCTCAGTGGAACAAGGCTGTAGAGAAAAGAAGCAGCAGTGTGTTTGGGTTTCAAGCGGCAATTCCATGCAAATGCCAGTGCTGTCATGTGCTGGACAAATGTAGTTATGATTAAAAAAAACCCTTTAATTTGTCAAACTATAATTATATTCATCTGCTTTCTATTTTTAAGCCCATTGTATCTTGAACAAGGTAAATATGAGTTACACTCCCAGAAAAAGCAGCTTGTTTCCTGAATCAAAAGTTCAGGTCAGTTCAATTTTATTTGAATTTCTCTGTTGAGCTATTCCACCCACTCCTGAGCTCCCAGTGTTCTGGGTTTCCAGTGTGACCGCTTCTTCTTTCCGGACCTGCCTGATCCATCCAGAAGCTCTACCCCTGGTTGGAGTCTCGTCGCTTTGGTGACTCACTGCTGCTGTGTATAGAGCTGCGTGGACAGGCCGTGACCCAGTGGACTGCTCTGGATAGAACCACTTGAAGACCGTCTCTGAGCTGCCGTTGCATCAGTCAGCTTTCAGCAGGAAGGAATTAGTGTTAAGTCTATAAGGAACTCAGAAACTACTCTGACCTATTAGTTCCTCAAGAACTCTTAGTTGCACATGAATATAAACTGTTGAAGAAAGGACGTTATTTACATTTACATTATTTACTGTCCAGTGTCTCCCAAATAAGGATGAAGTTCCCTTCTGAGCCTGGTTCCTGTCAAGGTTTCTTCCTCATATCATCTCAGGAGGTTTTTCCCTTGCATCTGGTATCTTTGGCTCGCACATTTCGCTTCTGTGTACTCTCTGGACAAAAAGTACATCTATGTAACCAGGAGTTTCATTCTAGTTTTACCACAGAGTTTCTTCAACTGTTCACTGATGGAGATGTGAGTGGACAACTGAGACCATCTACATGGTTTCTAAGTGATACACTCCACCACAGTCCCATGTATCTCCAGCCTGTCCATGTGGAGCCACCAACTGATGAGACTCCAAGCAGAAGTAGAAGCAGAAAGGGGTCAGGATCTCAGGTGTAGCCGGACAGAGAGAGATGGACACAGATTATTAGCTATGCTTGTTATCATTAATGTTTGAGGACAGTGTACACTGTGTGCTGCGTCCAGTCAGGGACTCAGGCAAGACCTAACAGTGATAGCATAATTAAAATGGAAAGCCAGAAGGCTTTAACATAAATTAAGTTTATTTTTTAATTCCTCTTCCAGTTTTTTCTTATAACAGTCTTGCCTGGTTTCAGACACCTCACGTTCTTACTGTAAAAAAATTCACATGCATTTTAATTTCCATGATCCATAATGGTTTCTGAGGTGCCTGTGTTATTTATATCACTATAATTGCCTGGTTTATGGTATTACCACCATATGGCATTGCGCACAGCTTTATGATTGTGAATGATGTTCCCTGTCTTATAATTTCAGTGCACCATTGTGTGTTTTCACACAGTGCATAATGTTGGATGTGAATGTGGATGTGTATAAACCCGAGAAAAACAGAACGAGGCGTATTGTTGGAAAACAGTCAACAGCAGGACGCTGTGATGCACCCGGAAGTTTGCTTAGGCAACTTCCTAAGCAAAAACAAAAATTCACAAAGTTACTGTCACCACCCTGAAGTGGATTATTTTCCAATACCAGCATGTCCTGAAGCGTTGTATTCCTCTTACTCCACTATTTTTCAAATTTTCATCTATTAATAAACAACTCATCACACTTTTTAACCGGTCATAGATACATTTCATGTTGTGGATCATCCACGAGACAGGTTAATTCCTGTAATGTTGTAGCTACCTACCGCTACAACAGAGTTTTCTCACCAGCTGCTCTTTATTTTCTTTGTTGTAGTTAATAAGACAAAAAACAATGCAGGTTTTCATGTTACCAAGAAAGCAGAAATCACTCCTGACTGTGTCTGAAAACAACGCATCAACACTGGAGACTGTGAAATGTCTCCTACAGCAAATTCTTACTGGTTTGTAATGGTAATGGTAATGGTAACATGAGAGGTGCAGTAATTACAGTGGCCAAGAAATGCAAAACAAATTAAATCCGAAAACAAAATAAGAAATCAGAAAATAAAATAACAAATCAGAAAACAGTTTTCGGTTTTGTTATTGTGTTTTCAGATTTGTTATTGGTTTTTTTCGGATTTGTTATTTTGTTTTTTTGAATTTGTAATTTTTTTTTTTTTTCGGATTTGTTATTTTGTTTTTGGATTTGTTACTTTGTTTTTTTGTTATTTTGTTTCCGAATTTTTTATTTTGTTTTCGGATTTATTTTGTTTCCAGATGTTTTTTTATTTTGTTTTAAGATTTGTTATTTTGTTTCCAAATTTGTTATTTTGTTTTTGGATTTGTTACTTTGTTTTTTTGTTATTTTGTTTCCTGATTTTTTAATTTTGTTTTCAGATTTGTTATTTTGTTTTTTTGTTATTTTGTTTCCGAATTTTTAAAATTTGTTTTCAGATTTTTTTATTTTGTTTTTTTGTTATTTTGTTTCCAAATTTTTTAATTTTGTTTTCAGATTTGTTATTTTGTTTTTTTTTTGTCATTTTGTTTCCAAATTTTTTTATTTTGTTTTTGGATTTGATATTTTGTTTCCAGATGTTTTTTTATTTTGTTTCCAGATTTGTTATTGTGTTTTTGGATTTATTATTTTGTTTTGCACTTCTCGGCCACCGTAATTAACATGACACTTTTATTTTAAAATATAATCAAGACTACTGTCAAATCTGCTCTTTTAGAAAATGAATCCTGTTTCTGTTAGCACTTAAACAGTAATTATTATTCCAGCTTCAACCTTCAAGTCTTTCCTGTGGTGAAAACTGTTACCGTTAAAAAACACTGACATTGGAGACTCTTTCTATAAATAGTAAATAAACAGACATCAACCTACAGCAATCTTCTCGAGTAGACGTCTTCGTTAAATAACACATCTTTAAAGTTTGTTTATACTGTAATTAGCATTAAATTCTATCGCCCTGACAAGTCCACATGGATGAGTTGTTAGTACAGAAACAATAACCTAATAGAAAAGCGCATTAATATTAGCCGGTAATTAGAATTTGTGTTCGTGTCAGAGTCACTGTTAGTGTCAGAGTCAAAGTTACAGACAATTAACCCCTTCTGAACAATGAGAATGAAGAATTCAACAGTGGTGTGGTATAAAAACAGTAAAGCAATGTCATAGACAACTAAGTGTAGAATCGATTATCAGCAGGTGAGTAGTGTAACTACATGTCAATAATATTATCTATATAATAGAAAAGGTCATTTCATGTCACAATCATAACACTGTATTATAAACTGCATTATATGTAATCTTTGAATATTTATTGGCTTTTACAGAACATGATGCACAGAAATGTTTTGCAAAAGCTATATATATGAATCCAAATGTCACATTCATAGTGTTGGAAATTCTGTGTAATCTGCCTGTCTCCCTATCTGTCTTTCTCTGTCTGTCTGTTTTCCTGTCTGTCTGTGTAGTGAGGCACATTAGTAGTCAAAAGCTAAAACATAGACATCGTCATTCAGTCTATACAAGGTCTCTCGCTCTCTCTCTCTGTCTCTGTATAGGGTGGTGGTTAGGTGAGGTACATTAGTGCTCGGAAGCTGAAACAGACATTGTCATTCAGTCCATACAAGGTGTCACTCTCTCTGTCTCTCACTCAGACGCACACTACTTGGCTCTGCTACGTGAAAAGTACTTTCTTACTCTATATATAGAGTGTTTCATACACTGCTGTGTCTGCCAGAGACTAGCTATAGGTAGCAGACTGCCAACAACATACTGACACTCTCCAAACAGAGGGTGTATCAGGTAAAGCAGAGAGAGAGACGACAACGCTACAGACAGTCAACTCCAGAATTATTGGCCCCCTCTAAGCAAAAGAAGTCTACTCCGACAAATTATCTTGCCAAGACAATGTGGCAGGGCAGAATTTACAGAATTACGGATACGGGTTTACATTTAGATTCCTAATGAGCAAGCCAGAGGCAACAATGCCAAGGAAAAACGCCCTGAGATGACGTGAGGAAGAAATCTAGCAAGGAATCATCATTAGATAGTTGGATTATGTACATTAAGTAGATATTCCGACATGTAGAGACAATTCAAGCAGAAGTAAATGGATACATAATTTAGTTTATAATGAGCATGATGTGAATAAGTGTCCTGGGATGAGCACAATGCAGTGTTTATGATAAGAGCAGCAGTTCATAAGAAGGGCAAGTCTCTGTAGTGTCCATGTGAAATGAACCATAGGTTTTATACTAAGAGCTATTAGGCACTATTTTTGCCCACTATTTTGATATTATGAGATTGTGTACTTGTAATAACTCTTTGTCATTCATCACTGTGGTGGAAAAAACAAGTTATCAATAAAACATTGGTTGTTAAAAAAGACCCATGATCATATCAACCCACTGTAAGGTGAGGAAGATGGAAAAGAAAGAAGAAGAATAAATTTACTGTTTGCACTGGAGAAGTATTTCAAAACCTAATACATCAATGTGGGTAATCAAATAATTGCATTCATGCTTGCTTATTTATTTATTTATTTTCTTTCTTTCTTTCTCTATCTAGCTCTTTTCTTTTTCTATTTATTTTTGAAGGAGAAGCAAACACAGATGATTCATCTCAGGACTGGCACCAGCTATCAGTGGGATGGGAAATTACCCAGAGTGTCCACATTACCCAGATCCTTCATGTCACTGCTCCACATGAACAGAAACAGTATATTCCGATATTATGACAGGCAAAGTGCAATTTGATTAAGCTTTGAGCCCAGCAGTAATGCGTTAAAGACGAAGCAGTGTTTTTCACTCTAGGCTGTTTCTGGGTAAAGCTTGTTTCGTTTCATGGATGAAAGTCTTTAAAGATAAATAGCCATGCGTCTGGAGAGTGGACAGAAAGAGCTTCATTCATTGTTTCATCTGTCTCTGGGAGAACATCCAAGCAGACACACTACACTGTTCTTTGTTCGCCTGCTAAAAAAATGATATTTGTGCATCTTAGGAGAGTTGGCTGTTCTGCTGCTTTGTCAGGTCTCAGTGCAGTGAAATGAACACACACACTGCATGTAGCCCAACAGACGATTTACCATGATAAAGGCTTTTGCCAATGATCACTTTTCTTCTATATAAACAATATAAATTTATTGGAATATGTTGAACTAACATTAAGTAATAGCAAATAGAATAGATTGAAACAGGCTCGCTGCAATTATATAAGGTTGAGTGAATCTTAAAAGTGTGGTTAGTTGTACATGTAGTTGCAAAAGTAAAAATGGAATACTGGGTAATTGTTCTCACTAGCAAGCATTTTTTTTGCTGCTTCCTGAAACCTGATATACTGTACCTACACCGATCAGCTGTACCTACACCGATCAGCCATAACATTATGAGCGGTGCCAGGTGAAGTGAATAACACTTGATGATCTCCTCGTCATGGCACCTGTTAGTGGGTGGGATATATTAGGCAGCAAGTGAACATTTTGTCCTCAAAGTTCTTGTGGGGTGTTCCCGATCTGCAGTGGTCAGTATCTATCAAAAGTAGTCCAAGGAAGGAACAGTGGTGAACGGGTGACAGGGTCATGGGCGGCCAAGACTCACTGATGCACGTGGGGAGCGAAAGCTGGCCCGTGTGATCCGATCCAACAGACGAGCTACTGCTGCTCAGATTGCTGAAGAAGTTAATGCTGGTTCTGATAGAAAGGTGTCAGAATACACAGTGTATGATGGGTCAGGGCTGTTTTGGCAGCCAAAGGAGGACCAACATAATATTAGGCAGATGGTCATAATGTTATGCATGATTGGGTGTATGCAGCACTTATTTACAATAAACAATATAAAAGAAAAATAATTCAATTTAATTTAAAAAGTTAATATTTTAATTAACAAGTTCCATTTGTTTATTTCTTTGTCTCATTCTTGCACAGGGTCCTTAAGTCCTTCAGTATTTGGACAGTGAGACTTATTTTTGTTTGTTTCTGGGTTTTTTTTTGGGGGGGGGGGGGTTGTTTGTTTGTCTCTTTATAGATAGGTAACACCACAAGAGATTTCAAATGAATCAATCGAGATGTGAGTGATGTGTATAAAGCTTTTAATTCAACTGCTTTATCATTAACCGTTCAGGAATAACATCCATCTCTCCATTTACACAGGCTTAAACATAATTAGACAGTTGACTGATTAGACAGTTTCCTGGCCTGGTGTGGCATATTTTCTCATTATTAGATGACAAATTAAGGAGATAAAAGAGCTGGAGTTTCAATTCCAGATCAATTTGGTTTCCCAGTGTTGAATTTGCAATTGGTTGCTGTTCACTGGTCCCCTTATACTAGGAATTTGGTTTAATAAAAAATGTTTTGCCTGATAGGATGATTTTGATTAATATTGGGTATATAGAGCTCTTTTGATACTCCTGTGTAGTGATACTCATGTGTGTGATTCATGAAATACTTCAGGATCCATTAAGGGCTGATGTCTGTGTCTGCAAATGCCTCGATGCCTCACAACATTCCTCTGTATGTTTCTCTCGATTCCTTCTTCCCTCTCAGTCTATGGCTTTCCTGCACTTAAACATGTAAACACTATTTTTCCAGCTCTCTGCCTGCAGTTGTCAGGCATAAATGCTTTTTCTTTCTCTGGCTCAGATGCTCTTGTCACTCAGGCACTCATCAGCTTGAGACATGACTGCCGGTGTTCTAACATCTGTGGCCCAGGTTCAGATCTGCTGCAGATGTCAGAGTGATCTGATCACATGTGGACATCTGAGCCGGATAATCAATCACACCTGACATCTTCACGTGTCTTGAATGCATCTATAATGAACAGATTTTATGACTTATCTTCACCACTCAGCCCTTTTAGTGTTGAGAACACACACACACACATTTACATTTACTTAATTAAATTAGTCTATTTTTTAGTACATTTAATTTGTAAAAGTGTTTATTTTTCCCTGCATGTTTGTCTCTGGCTGAATTCCAAATGAAGGTGTCTACGTAGTGCACTTTGCATATCCTAGAATGTCATTCTACTCCTCATGCTGAGAACATTAATGAATATAAAGCCATTTCAAGGACTTCAATTTGAAAAATATTACATGGGGATGAGCTGAAGATGACTGATGTGTGTAAACAAATATAATACAGCGTTAAAGCTTATGATGAAATTAAACTGTTGTCACTTTGAGATTTTCCTTATTTGAGCAAAGGGATCCCCCCCCCCTCCTTACATGTTTTATGCAAGCACAGTGCTAATGATTGCCAGAGGCAGTAAAACTTTATAGACTGATTAATATTCCAATACCGTGGAACCACCTGATAAAATCTCCATTGAAGATTCTTCTTATCTGAACTACAGGAGCTTTTCTGTTCCTGACACAGTTATAGCTCAGAGCTGGAGTTCCTGACATTTGTGGAGGGAATCCATATAAGATAAAGTACAACATTGTTATTTACATTTATAGCATTTAGCGGACACCGTTATCCAGAGCAACTTACATTTATTTACTTATTTTACAAAATTGAGCCTCAGGTCCAGCAATGGCAACGTTGGGGTTTGAACTTATGACCTTCTGCTCCGTAAGCCAACATTTTGGACACTTAGACACTTCCCAAAAGGGCGAATTAAAGTGAAATAATCAACCACTTATTAGTGTAATGCAGCTCAGTAGGAAGCAGTGTTAATGCTACAACCACAATGTTGATTATTTTTCTATAACATCACAATCTGAAGTGTTTTATTTTTCCTATTCCACAAGAATCTGTGCCAACGATTACAAATGTAAACCTTTTGATGCACCAGTTATAAGTTTAATCAATTAATTTTTTTTACATTTAATGTTCCCAAAACAAGTTCCTGTTATCACTGGTGTTATAACAGCTAACATATTCATTCCTTCACCTTTTTTCTCTAGGTGATGTAGCTTTTTACAGAGAAATCACAAAGAGCAAAGTCGCACATAATGAGACTTTTCACTGACACTCATGAATTTGAGATAAACATCTCCTTACCGAAAAACCTCTCCATATCAACAGCGATACAGAATCTCACCACAGTTTTTAATCTGTTTATTATTAGGGTTTTATCGTCCATCTTGATGTTATTGTCAAAGCTGCGGTTACAGAAAATTAACACCGTCTAAAGAATCAGAATTGAGAATAGAACAGTGCTGTGGTTTAACAAAGTGATGAGCCACAACAGTGTGTGTGTATGTGTGTGTGTGGGTGTGTGTTGCTGTGAGAAAATGTACCATACCCTTAAGTGACTTCCTGCTGTTAGAAAACAGTTACAAAAAGAATTATGATCAAATCCAGTGGTCAATAAATGACTTACTTTGGCAATAATAAGGCAAAGATTAGGCTGTTGTATGGAAAGGTTCAATGGCTGTAGTGTTAACTCTTTTATTTGTTTAAACTAGAGATGCATCAATTAAAAAATGATTTTGGAATCGAAATTTATGCTTGTTAGAATTATTTTTTTAATCTGTAAAGTTTACTGTATTTATCATGCAAGTGATGATACCCGATGGTGCCCGAGATAGGCACAGGCTCCCCGTGATCTGAGGGTAGATCGGAAAAGCGGTACAGACAATGAAATGAAATGCAAGTGATTTTTGTATAAAGTAGTTTAACAGTAAAAGAAAAAATAATTTGAAGTTTTTTAAGTAACCTCGAATGGGTAGCATCCATTTCATGGACACCTGAGCATGTGCTTCCTCCCCAAACTACTGCCACAAAGTTGTATACAGTTATATAGAATGTTGTACTCTATAGCTGGAACTCAGGGATCCAAACATGTTCCAGCTTGACAAAGTTTACCAAAGTTGGTGTGGATAAACTCGAATGTCCAGCACAGAGCCCTGACCTCAACCCCACTGTGAACACCTTTGGGATCAAAAGGAACACTGACTGCCCCCTAGAGCTCCTCACCCAACATCAGTGCCTCACCCAACTTGTAGCTGAATGAAGACAAACCCCCACAGCCTCGCTCTAAAATCTAGTGGAAAGCTTTTTCCAGGTCATTGGAGCTTATTATAACAGCAAAGGAAATAAATCTGTAATTGATGTTCATACAAACTTTTGGTCATATATCGCATACTTAAGTACTTAACGTTTTACTTATTAGTATTATTGGATAAAAAAAGGAAAAAGTTTTATTATGATATGCCTTGGTTGGCCTCTGGTGAGAGGACTTCATGGCGGTTTGAGATGTAGCTCAGTTAGATTTAGAGTCTCTGCTTTATGTAATCAGTAAAACTGCTAGCCTACATATGTATCCTAAACACTTTCTCCTAGCGCTCAGTGACCTAATAAATTGAATAGACAAAACAGGCTGTGTTCCTTGCTCATAAAAAAGGAGCAATGTTCCATCAGTGTAGAATAAAAAATTTGTATTTTTATATAACGCTGAGACTGAGCACTTCAAATTATCTTAGATTTGACCTAATATAGAACTCTCTCTTTTTTTGGCTAATAATTAAAGTCTGAAAGTATCCTGGGAGTAGACAGGAACGTCATTAACTGAAGAACTGAACCTATGGAGGCATTAAAATGATGAGAAGTGGAAGGGATTTTGAAAGTGGCTGGTCAAGTGGAACGCTCTCTCTCTCTCTCTCTCTCTCTCTCTCTCTTGCTCTGTGCCTCTCTTTGTCTATCTCTCTGTCTCTCCCTCTCTTTTTTTCTCTCTCTTTCTTTTTCACATTTTATGTATCTCTCTTGGTCTCTCTGTCTCTCCCCATTTTTGTCTGTCTGTCTCTCTCTCTCTCTCTCTCTCTCTCTCTCTCTCTCTTGCTCTGTGCCTCTCTATGTCTATCTCTCTGTCTCTCCCTCTCTTTTTCTCTTTCTCTTTCCTTTTCACATCTAATGTATCTCTCTCGGTCTCTCTGTCTCTCCCCATTTCTGTCTCTCTCTCTCTTGCTGTGTGCCTCTCTTTGTCTATCTTTGTCTATCTCTCTGTCTCTCCCTCTCTTTTTCTCTCTCTTTCTTTTTCACGTCTTATGTATCTCTCTCTGTCTCTCTCTCTCTGTCTGTCTCTCTCTCTCTCTCGCTGTCTCTCCCTCTCTTTTTCTCTCTCTCTTTCTTTTTCACATCTTATGTATCTTTCTCGGTCTCTCTGTCTCTCCCCATTTCTGTCTGTCTGTCTCTCTCTCTCTCTCTCTCTCTCTCTCTCTCTCTCTTTCTTTCTCTGTCATTCAAGTCGAGTGTACCGTAGCTCCCTGGTGGCAGTGTCAAATAAGTGATGCAGAGAGATGAAAGGCAGAGACACGCTGTGATGTTAGTGGGTGTTTGTATATGTGCAAGTGCTCAAGTTCACCTTGTAAATGTTGTCGAATCCCAAAGTGAGATTTAGCAGGAGCGTAGGGACGAGACGTGTAGGTTGGTAATTATGCTGGGAGTTTGAGAGTTAACATGTTTGTGTAGTCATTATGTGAGTCCATTTACCTCCGCGTTTATGATGGATGAATAGTCGATGTTACAGGTGCAAAATTGTCCTAGTGTGTCTGGGGAGTGTGTCTTGTGTTCCGAACAGAAAAGATTGATTGGTAGAAATCTTCCTTTTCTTATCCACTATACATCAAAAACAGAAGGATTAGGAGTGATTACACCTCTGAATGCACCACCTGAATACAGCACTGTTTTTACCGCAATGGTTTCACACCAATTCACACCCCGGCACTTCAGTAACTGCCCTCTGACCTTTATAGAATTTTGTGACATCACAGATGTGCAGCCAGTTTCACACAGGTATTGCAAATCAGTCAGCAGTGAAGTAATACTCCCTTCGTTTATTATGACCGAGCTTGTCGAGTCGTAGCTGTAGTGCACTCTGTGTTTTTGTGGTTACTATATCCCAGTCTGTGGTTTCATGTTGTGCTGTTCGGTCACACTTTATTTCCAAAGCTCTTGGCAAATTAGTGCAGTCCAAATTTTTCCCCAGATCCCTGAAACAAAAATGACTAGGCAAACAACAGCAATGAGGACATAGAGATCTCCACATGAGGAGAAGTGACAACAGATCAGCGACAGTGTAGCAACAGAGCTGTCAGTTTACAGATACGAATACAGTCAATGGGGAAAAAGAAAATACACTCCTACAATTCGGTGTTTTTATTTGCTGATAGTGGTTCTGCATGATTTCTGAATTACAGAATGTACTTATTTTCCCTATCTGCTTTCTGAATGTTGGTTTACTATTGGGGAAAAAAATTTCTGCATGTTGTAATCAGTTGTGTGGCCTCCTGGAGATCCAGTGGCAGGATCCTGCGCTCTCATTGCCATGGCCCGGGTTCGATTCCTGGGCAAGGCGCCACTCAAGCCACTGAAGAGTTAACTCTGAGTGCCGGTCCCAAGCCTGGAAAAAAATGGGAGGGTTGCGACAGGAAGGGCATCCGGCATAAAACCTGTTCCAAATCATGTGGGTCAAATGATCTGCTACAAACAGTGGATCCTGCCATCGCGTGGGACTAGGATAAAAACATCGTAATCAGTTGTGTGTGTCTTTTTGTTGTTGTTTTAAGGTAAGGTACTTCATTGTCACTGTATACAATACAATTTAGCTGGCAACAAGGGCATCTAAACATAAAACAAGAAATGAAATTAAGCTAGAAGTTAAAAAAGAGGATTAAGAATAAATAGACACTGCAAATAATATACACGATGGCACAGAAATGTGAGCTCTGAGGTTATAGTTTGTTTCGGGAAGTTTGTGAGGTCCACACAATCGCTGACCCTGATCAGAACATTAAATTGAAGGAGAGTGTACTTTCTTTTTCCCATGACTGAATATGGTGTGGTTTATCTAAGGAGCAAAAACAGATCAGGGTATGATAAAGATTTTTTTTTTTCTCAGGCCAGAGCAGTTTCCCAACCATTTATGAGCATACTGTATTTCATTTAAATCAATTTCTATTAACATTTTTTTTTTAGCTTAGTTCCTATGGTCTCTTACAGTAGCAGCTACACACAGTCATTTCTTTACCAGCCTTGCTTTTGTGTCTCTTTTTTAAAAGTAATAAGATTTAAAAAAAATGCACCTTATCATGTTATCAAGACACTGGAAAGCACACTGTTCTCCATGCTGACGTCTTTCCTGTGGTGGAAAACGTACAGATGGTTATAAAGCGCAGACACTCGAGACTCCTTCTGTAATTATTAATTAAACATCTCATCGCGTTTTCTTTTCCAACAGTGATGTTGCAATGTAGCAATGACACTGGAGACTCCTTCCATTAATATCTCCTTACAGAATGCTTCACTCTGTCAATGACATTTTAAAATGTTTATTATTAGACTTATGGACCATTAGTATAATGATAAAGTATTAGATTTGTCTTACAGTGTTGTTGCGGTTTTCATCTGCTGTTTCGGAAAATTTAATAAACACCATCTGACCAATCGGTGTAGACATTTTTTGACAGTTTTTCATACAAGTCAAGCAATTATGTGCATGGGGCAGATTTTGCTTTTCTCTTCTGTGAATGTTTTACTAAGTTACATTAAAACGTACATATTGTTTCCTCCCTTGATTTTGCATGTGACATAATTCACACAGTTTGTAAATCTCCTGCAACATGCCCATGTTCTGGGTTTGCCGTTTGTCTTCCTCGACACACAACAAATTTGGGATTTTTAGTAAATCAGGACCTGTCTTAAAAAGTCCTGTAATGCTGCTCCGAATGATGTTTAAATATTGAATATATTGACTGTCTGAAAAACAAGGTTTTATGTACAAATGGCAATATGTAGAATGAATGGTAACGGTATCTCTCTGTATGTGTGTGTGTGTTGTAGCTGGCACAGGACGAGGGCAGTGCCGTGCGGGGTTTTGCCGTGGTGGAGTATGAGACAGCAGAGCAGGCTGAGGCTGTGCTGCTGGAGATGGACCGACACCTGATCCAGGGTCAGGAGATCCGCCTGTCGCTGTGCAGCCCGGGAACATCTGGCCGCAGCACACTCGCTGCCCTTATTGCTGCTCAGGGAGTGGTAAGCAACACTCCTGTACATATTCACATAGACACAGACTTATGAAAGAAGCCATTTTGAATATGGTGGCTTTTGTGATCACAACCGTGATTGATTTCTGGCAAATCATTCTGTCAGATCAAATCAGTGCTCTGTGTTTAAACACTCTCTGTTTCTTCACTGGGATGAGGGGGCAGTACAACACGGAGAGGTCAGCAGCGTCATCTAAATGTCAGCTGCCTGTAACCATTGCACAGTGCTCTACAATTGAATCTCCACACAGCAAGCACGCTACCTCAGCCAAGCCTGAAGGTAAAGAAAGAAAGATTCCTGAAAGGCAGGGATAATAACACCTATAGAACCGAGCAATCATCGGCTTCAGAGTGGTCGCTGAGTCTTTTCCATCTTTGTCTTCCCTTTTAATTTTCTTTCTGAGGAAAAAAAAAAACAAGGAAAGACCCCCAAAAATGTGCCTGGCCCTAACTCTTTCATTCTTCTACACACACTCAGGCCCAGAGATGTGAGGCGAGGCAGAGGCAGTGGCAGTTTAATTACAGTGCTCAAACGTTGCCTTCCTGTTATATTTCCGGTGCCTGAAATAAAGCAGGCTGCTATTTTAAAGATGTGGGTCTCATACAGTGGAAACTATGGACCATATTAATTTACTCCAGCAGCACCGAATGCGACGAGTCGCTCGCACTCAAACTGTGAATTCCATGAAACACTCATGAGCTTCCACCTGCTACTAACATGGATTTTTGGAGAGCTTTCATAGCAAAGTGTTACATCCCTTACTCAAGCAACCAATCAAAACAAAGGAGCCCACACACTTGCACCCACACACTCGTGTTTCTGTAACATCTCTCATTGTCTCTGTTTCTCAGTGGATTTGTGTCATGCATGGATTTATTTGTTTGGTTTTTTTTTTTGGCAAATAGTCCATGTTCTAGACTTATCGATATCTTACCTTTGTTTACAGGGCATTCTTCCTGCCATCTTCCTTTTCTTTTTAGCATAGCCCGATAGGCACGCCTGTGGTTTTGTTAAATGTCGCTACATCAGAGCCTTCATTGATTTAGCATCAGTACATGAGCCACAGTAGAGAAGTAAATATCCCAAGGGCATCGTTTCACTGGGTTTTTTTTTTTTTGTTTCACAGAAACTGCACACTAACCCTTTCTCTTTTTTCTCAGCTGTCCTCTGTCTCTTTTTTCCCAGCTCCTGTTGTCCCCTCCTCTCTTCTTCTCCCACTCCCACTGAAATGTGTCAAACCAAACAGAAGGAATGCAAGTTGACATTTCTCTGCATCCCCACCCCTGCAAACCACATGCAGCACCCTGCTCAAACGACAAATGTGCCCGCTACTCTCTGAATCTCACACACACATACAGACTGAGGGGGTGCAGACCTCATTCTGATGGAGCTTCAGGCTCAGTGCGAAAGCCCCTGCCAAGCTTTGACTTCCCATGTTTTCATGGCAGTGTGAAACTGGAGCTGCCTGGGGACTAGCAGGTGTCTCTGCTGTGTTACTACTCGCAGAGCTGTTATGATACAGGCGATTGTGCATGCAGCCATTCTATACGTCTGTCATATTCGGTTAGACACCAATGGCTAGGAGATCCTTCCTGCTCGAATGGTCTGTGTAGGGCTCCTTAATAGTCGGACACTGAATCTTGACAAAAGATGAGTCTGGCAGTTAAATTTTGTGTATAATATAATCTACAGATCAGCATGTTCTCCAGTCAGCTGCAGATCTGCACCACAGATGCTAATAGTGCTATGTAGCTGGTCTGATACCATGCTTTTTTATTCCCACAAACAAAACTGTACTGACACCATGTGATGCTATGTGCAGTAAACAGATGACACAAAATGACCTGGACACCATTAATGAGCAAAGCAGAATGCAAACTCTGTTAAAATGCATAAAACTACAGCATCTTTCTGTAATGCAAACCTGATAAATATGATCAAATATCTTATTGTGTTTAAACAGCAGCTGGCAGGGACGGACAGCCCGAACACGGAGAGCGGTATCAGTAAGCTTGGTGATTAAATGCAGTTGTTCTCACACAGAATTATTCATGAAGCAAAGCATGCAGAGAAACTGTTGCATGTGAGAGCACTTCCCTTCTGTGAGCACTGAGCAAACTGAGGGAAACTGCTGCTTTCTTTCCCAGCACTTTCTAGCCTGCCTCACCACTTTATTTATGAGTCAGGAACAATTCATGGCACCTTGAGCTCATTTTTATTGACCACTCTACTTGAGACTGCTTCGAATGCTCAGAGCAGCTGCAATCCCACTCTCTGATAAAAAGATACTGTTTAAATAAGAGAACATCTTAAACAGCTCAGCACGGGTTCACTGCCAGGAGCATATGGCAACAACCAACATAATCAGAGCTAAATAAAACGTTTCATTATACCTGTGACTGAATAATATTACCTACTGAATATTAAGAAAGTATTAACCTGTACTTTTGTGTTTGTGAAGTCTGGCTATACAAAAATAGACTTATTTGTAATATTTGACCAGTGACCTATATGACCAAAAACACATGTTGCGTGTACTGTTATTCACTGTATTCAATCCCAGTTCCCTTCTGATTCTGTACTCATTCTGTTCCTACATACCAGAGAGAGAGAGAGAGAGAGAGAGAGATTGCTTCATTCAAAGCGATTTATCATCACACACCATAACTGTTTGTGGCTGATAAGTGTTTGTGTGCACATGTGTGTGTTTGTATGTGTTCATGTATGTCTTTACTGTACATGCACACACTATGTGTGTGTGTGTGTGTGTGTGTGTATACAAGCCTCCTGGGGAACAGTAGGCAGCAGATGGGGTTGCAGTATGATTGGTATGGAGCCATTCTCCTTGCAGACATCTCAGATCTAATGAGGAAATCAGAGCTTCTACCATTTATGCCAACTCCCTCACACACACGCATTTTGTCTAGCCCCACAGAGCCAGGCTTTTTACTACAGCACGAAGCCTGATATGGGACATATTAGATTTCAGTACAGAGGCACCTGCCATGCTTCAATAGCCTTTTAATATTGGATTTCAAATGATCAACCAACACCAGTGTGATGCTATGATGTAGTGCGAAGTGACTAATTGTGCACTGATACCAGGAATTGACACAGTAGCTAAGGCAGCTATGGGCGTAGAGATGCCAGCATGTGTCCTGGTGAATATATGTAATGCTGCCTTCCTATCAGGGTTCTCTCCTGGACCAACAACATCACCTTCTTAAACTAGAAGGAAGCCTGAGAATACTCCAGTCATTATAAATGTTGTTTACTGCAGGACATTCACGCTATGCCTGACTACAGAATAACACCACATACCTCTGATGGTGAGACGGCTGCCTCTCCTCTCAGTGGCCAAGGAAATCTGGAGGCTGACTTGAGTGACTTCTTTTCAAGTCATGTTCCCTCCCCGTCCTGACAAAATTTCACTCCTCTAGATTCTGCACTGGCTGCTTGACCATACAGTTCAGGCACAACCTTCTAAATTAGTCCTGTGTCACAGGCTATCGTGTCAGGTTCGTCAGGTCCCACAGGAATCACCTGGCATCGCAGGCCTCCAGATTCTGATCAGCTGTCAAGCAATTGTTGTCAGGAAATAGCTATCGGTACTTAACCCATGTCAAACTCCAGGACCTCTCAACATCCCAGGGGATGCACTGATCACAAAGCTGATGTCCTTTCAGTCACCTTTTAACATCTCACTGACCCATGAGGTCATGCCTTCATCCCACACTCCCAGTACCCAAGCACTCTCATCAATAAATTGTTGGTTCCGGAAGCTAATAAAGCACAAAGACATATCACTCAACCCACTACAGTTTGCTTATCACTGACTGAATTTGTTTTACTTGCAAAAGCTGTTCAGCATTCAATACAACCATTCCACACAAACTAATACAGAAAAATAACCCAATAAACATCTCGGCAGCAGGATCCTAGTTTACTGGACTGAAAGATCTCTGTCAGTACTGATAGGCAACACCATCACAAGCACCACTACACGGAACACCAGCATCCCTCAGGGCTGTATGTTCACTCCACTGCTGTGCTTTAAGCACTTCATCAAGTTCACTAATGATATAGCAGCTGTGGGTCTCATCAGCAACAGGGATGAGTCAGCGCACAGAAAGGAGGCGGAGCCACTTGCACATTGATTTAGAAACAACAATATGGATGAAACAAGGAGGTCCAAGTTGCATATATTGTAGGACCTTATCTTGACATTCACCATCAGCAAAAATAAGGCTGGGAAGAGTAAAATCCTTTCTCCACTCCTCAAATATAATGCAGGAGAACTAAAGAGACCATCTTGATTACTAGGTGTTATAAATTATTAAGTCAGTTTTAAACTGTAGGATTTTTGCTGTCGCAAACAAAAATTGCAGATCTTTAAATAATTATTTGGTCCTGGGTTTGGTGGTCCTGTTTACAATTACAGCCTCTATTGTTTAGAGAATGCTTTCCACTATATTTTGGAGTGCTGCTATGGGAAATTCTGCCCATTCAGCCACAAGAGCATTAGTGAAATCAGACACTGGTGTTGCATAAGAAGGGCCTGGCTTACTGTCAGCTTTTCAATTCATTCCAAAGGTGTTTTTTTCAGGGCGTTTGAGTTCAGGACTATTTAGCATGTTACTTAAGTTCTTCCACACCAACCTTGGCACACCATGTCTTTATAAACCTTGTGTTGTGCCCAGACGAATTGTTGTGCTGGAACAAGTCTGGGCCTCTTAGTTCCACTAAAGGGAAATCTTACAGTTGTAGCATTCAAAGAGATTCGGGGAAATTGTGTGCTTTAAATTTTATGGCATTAGTTTCGGGGAAGGACTACATATGGGTGTGATATACAGGTGTTTGTGTACTTTGGGCCATAGAGTGTATCTCAGTGTGATTACAGCTGCAATGCTAATCTAAATAGCATCAAATGGGGGATGGCATTGGATGAGGTGAAACTTTTCACATTAATTTACATGTCTCTCCTCTTGTTCAGCAGCTTGCAAAGCTACCACGTACACTAATGGACTGAAAGAAGATCCTTATTACCTCAGGCTCACTTTGGAAAATGTCTGTTTTTCACTGAGCCATAAATGGCTCTACACTCATCGTAAAACATCTTTTTCTTTTTTATTTATTTATTTATTTATTTATTTATTTATTTATTTATTTATTTTTAGGTCTCATGTCTGTTAATGTAGCCATTATTTCTATACACGTCCTGATGACGTAAATCATTTTCTTGAATCACAGGTCTATCATTAGAGGATCTTTGTTATGTAATCTGCCATGGAGAACACATTATCACACATTCTGTTCATAAAGAAAAAAATATTTGGGATCATCTCCTACAGCATGGAAAGTAATATTAATGAAGGATTATTAAAGCCGGCTTTAGACCACAAGACTCTACAGCAGAGAGTTAAAAAACAAGGCAGACAGACTACTAGGGTGTTATTTAAACACTGCATAAACACTACATCTGTAAAGCCAGCAGCATTGTGACCCCTGCCAACCTTCAACAGACTCTTTAGCAGCCTGCCAGCTGGTACAACGTACCAGAACATCTAGAGAACAAATTTGCCTCTCAGGCTGACAAGCTCCTCAACACCCTTTTCCCACAAGTCCAGCCAGCACCGACATGGACTGATCAATACCAGACGAAACATGTGCCCCTCCCCTACCCACACTGGACCACTATTCATAACTGTCTTTATACCACTGTTCTTCAGGATTACAGGATTCTTTACAGATAGCTGGATGGGATATATATATATATATATATATATATATATATATATATATATAAACTTGTTTAATCATTTCTGGCTATTATGCTGCTACATTATGTACTTGACCACATGCTTCCACCTCTTTCTCTCCCCAGCCTTACAGAGTATACTTTTAAATCCAATATTTCTACTTCTGCTTCCTGTTTCATGGCTACGAGATATAACATTGCGAAATATAACAGCATTATTCACTTTTCTGAGTTTCCAGGCTATTGTTAGGTGTCAGTGCTTTTATTACTATTCTGCCACTGACTGTAACAAATAACTGATCGGAACCTAACATATTTTTGTGTTTCAGTTTTACTCATTTTTTGAGTAACACACAAATGTCTGTAATTATTGTTAGCTCATTTTTTTTCTCCCATATTGCCCACTCCTGATTTATTGCAGTGTGCTGTGTGTTGTATCGGGTATATATTACACAGAGGCACTGTGTTGTGCTTGTCTTTCCCAGTCACTTACTCTGCATTTCATGCAATCCTATATATTGACTTCTTGGATGTTGTTGTGTGTTGTACAGTGGTACTGGTGTTTGTGTATTTGGATAGGATGTCAGTATGAACTTAGTTGTCTTGACTGATGGCACACTAAAATATCCTGTATGATTCGATATAAGGTTCTGCAGGTAGGGAGCCAGAATAGGAAATTACAGCCATGCCGAGGAAGACACATGCCACTTATTAACATGGGGGATGTGGTAGCTTAGTGGCTAAGGTGTTGGCCTACTGCTCGGTAGGTTGTGAGTTCATTTCCCTTGTCCATCAAGCTGTCAGTGATGGGCTGTTGCACAAGGCCCTTAACGCTCAGTTGTCTAAAAATGGGATAAAATGTAAGTTGCTCTGGGTAAGGGTTTCTGCTAAACACCAGAAATGTAACAGCAATGGCATGAATCTTGTTTGCTCATATATGATGGTTACAGTGTGATAGTTATTAATGAATTCAGTGGCACATTAACATACTGTATGACCATTTTAACTGGCTAGTGTAAAAGAATACTAAAGTTGATTTTGTGTGGTGTGTGTGTGTGTGTTTTTCTGTTTCTCTTGTAGATGCTGAGCAATAAAAAGGGTTTGTTGCCTGAGCCAAATTTGGCTCAGCTCCTAAACAGCATGACCAATCCAGCCGCTCTTCAGGTTCTTATGAGACCGTACCACACTGGCAAGCGTGGAGGTAATACACACACAAACACACACATTTGTACACTTTTTAGGTAAATGTATAACTTGTATCCACACCCAGTGAGCATTTAATTAGAGACGATGTTTACCACCTCCACCTACCCTGTTCATATATAGAAAAGGAAAGCATAAGGCATGTATAGCAACAGATGGGCTACATCTGCTATCATTCATTGTCACGTACACCTGTACGTTGAATCTACCTATAAAGTTTTTGCTAACAAGTTCAGTGCATCTCATTAACTAATGAAATGAGCAATGTAGATATTTATTAGTCCATTTATGTAATGAGTACAGAACCAATAAATAGGAGGAATATGGAGAATATATGGAAAAGAGTTTTCTTTATTGTTCCTATTTATTGATTCTTTAATCATTATATAAATGGACCATACAAGAAAACCACTTTAAAATTAGACCACAGATTCCAATCTGCTCCCGATCCCATGACCTTCATTCTTTCACCATAATAGCCCTCCATCCATAGATGACTGGTCACATGATCAGAAGCTGGTCTTCAGTTCAGTGACCCAGGCCAGGTTCCTTTCATGATGAACCTAATCATATATTAAAATGAACTTTTCATTAGGTTTAAGGATAAATGAGCTGCGGAAGGCCTCGGAGCTTAAGGAGAACACGCCAAATATAGCTCTTGATTAAATCTTAAATCTTTCTACCTATTCTGGAAAGAGTGGCCATTAGGGTTCACACTGGAATTGGATAGAAGAAGAGTGTGGACTGCTGCCATGCGTTCTTTCCTTTTACCACCTGCTTTTTCCTTTTTTTTTATATTTTATTCATTACTTTTTTATTTCTGGTGAGCCCCGTTGCACTGCCAACTTTCCCTTTTTCTCGTCAGGGAAGTTTCGTCCTCACAGTGTTCCTTTTCTCCGACCGCCGCTGACAGCTGCGCTGCTTCAGCTAGGAAAAGCACAGCAGGTACGTTACTTTGTCACACACACACATACACACACACACACACACACACACACACACTCCCTATCCAGAAATCCTTCTTTCTCACTCATCCTCATTGTCTGTCATTCTCTATCTGGTCATTATATCTTAGGTTTGATGAAGCACGCAGGAAGAAACTCTGTCATGATATTTCTATGCAGTGCAAGTAGAAGCAGAATGAGAATTCACAGAAAACGTAGTTAGTCCTTAATGAGTCTTGGCACACACGTTATTACTCAACGAGTGCAATGTTTCTCTATGTGTTTCAGAACGCCATGCTGGGGAACGGGCTTGTTCTGCAGAACCTTCTCCACATGCACATGGCACAGCAGCAGCTCCTGCATATCAAGGACAAGCACATCACTAATGTGAGGGTGTGTGTGGGGAAGGTGTCTAATTCCTGTATTATTTCCTGCAGGATTTCGACATCCACAAGAAAGCTACTAAATTTCAGATATCTGGGATTTTTTTTGGTTGTTTGTTTTTTACTTCATCTTAAGCCAATCGCATTATTTTGACATGTTCCCGAGAAGGCATTATTGCAGTGTTCTGTTATTTTTTATTTATTTTTTTTGTAAATAATAATGAAAGCTGTGACTTTCACTCTGGAAGACATTAGTTTTGTTTAGCTCGTGTTCCATTCCGTGCATCAGAGAGCCTGCAGGCTGAATTCCAGTTTTATTTGATATTACACAATAACACATCACAGCAGCTCGCGGAAGATATGAGAGACGACATAAAAAATGATATCGGTGTTTGTAACACTGGTAGTACATGCTCTGCAGTCCACAGTCTTTCATTCATTTCCTGTAAGTGGACGCTGCATTGTAGTGCAATGAGCTCACCTGTGTGAGTGAGTGCGTGTGTGTGTGTGTGTGTGAGAGAGATC
Source organism: Hemibagrus wyckioides (assembly GCF_019097595.1). Taxonomy (NCBI): domain Eukaryota; kingdom Metazoa; phylum Chordata; class Actinopteri; order Siluriformes; family Bagridae; genus Hemibagrus; species Hemibagrus wyckioides. The sequence continues at coordinate 9,105,057 of NC_080720.1, forward strand.
GAGAGAGTGTGTGTGTGCGCACAATTTTGCAATCTAATATGATGTGTGCTACTTAAAGAATTCAGTATATGAATACATTTGAATATTAATAAGCCACAAACATCAGCATTAGTGCCACACTTCGATTGCGATCCTGGATAGATTGTTCTAATTTGCCTGTGAGAACTAGTTTGTCTCCTTTACAAAGACAAATGATAATAATATTCACATGAAAAGTGTTAGGATGAAACAATATTGTGATGGTTATCAAATTGCATAGAAAATCTATATACATTCTACACACCCACATGCACCTTCATGTTCTTATGCATCCAGTTTACATGAAACAGGTCCTAATTTGTGCAGGTGATGCAAGAGTGAGCCAATAAATGGAAATCCTGCATCCACAGCTAGATGGACAGGAGAAAATAAATTTTAGTGAAGCTGAGGTAAAGGTACATGTGCCTGTGCTTGCTGCATAAAATGGTATAAATAATGAGGGCAAATCAAATTCCTGAAATAAAATAACATCAACAGTTAACTCCGGTCCTTCAGAGGAGGAAAAGATGCTCCAAGATCTTGTCGTTTTCCAGTCCATTGTTGTTGTTTTTTTGTTTTTTTTTGTTTTTTTTTTACTAAAACTGATAATAGATTTATGTAAATAGTAATAGAAAAGTTTTTTTTAATAAAGCTGCTAAAATCGAATAATAAACTGAGCCATTTTCAAACTTTTCTACAACCCATTTAGATCTAGGTATGTATTCATTTAAGTGAAGTCTGAGGATTTGATTAAAAATACATAAGTTTTGCCCCGAACCAGTAAACAAATCCTTATTTCCTACAGACAAAACACTGAAAGAAATTAATTGAGCCCAACTGAATTTAAGTGCACGTCATATTGAAATGAAAAACTAATGAGCTCTTAAGTATTTTTATTTTTCTGATTCACATTTAGAAATCACATGGCATCACTAAACCCCTCTCTTCTACATTATAGAGTGAGGTTCCTGCCTGCTTGGCTGTTTTTGCATTATTAACACTGATTTGTATTGTTGTCACTAGTTTACTTACTATTTGTGTTGTATATATTGATTTTACTGATGATAGCCAAAGAGAATAAAGCCAAATAGCAACACTATTTGAGACTCACTTTTAGGAAATGTGTTTCTAATCATTTGCTGTACATTTGCAATCCACAAGTCACTGGACACTCGTTTCATTCAACAGAATTAAAATGAATCATTAACTATTTAGGCTTCCTTATGAATGTCATTTTTAATTTAGAGGTTTATGTCTGATGAACTGTATTGTTATTGCAGCTTCTGCTCATTCCAGGCAGGTTTTTTTTGTCACATATACATTACTGCACAGTGGAATTCTTTCTTCGCATATCCCATCCTCGTGGGTTGGGGTCAATGTACAGGGTCAGCCATGATGCAGTGCCCCTGGAGCAGGGTGGGTTGAGGGCCTTGCTTAAGGGTCCAAAGGTGGTAGCTTGGCAGTGCTAGGGCTTCCAGATCAATGACCCAGACCACCAGACTTTAACCATTTGCGCTACCACCGCCCTGGGTTTTCACATATCCCTGCTTATTATCAAGTTGGGGGCAGCTTGATAGCAGTCTGAAGGCTGAACCCCAACCTTCTGATCAATGACCCAGTGCCTTGACCACTGAGCCACCACGTCCCTACAAATTAGACAAATTAACATAATGCTGAATGGTCTAGTTCAGTGTAGTGTGTCTGTAGTGTGTGACCCATAAACATCACCAGACTCAGGGAATTTTCTCCACCTGATAGACTGCCAGACCTTGAATGCAGCCGTATTCAGCTTCTGCTTATATCAGGGCTTCAGTCTTTCTTGGGGTTTTCCGTGTGTCCATCAAAGCATCAGTCTGAGATACTTCTTACCATAATGTCTCTAAAATGAGTGGTTTAATGTTTGTAGGATTAAATAGAGTTATCACTGTAACCAGCAGACAAACTGGTGAGATTTTGGAATCGCTCCAGACAGACAAAAAGTCACAGCAAGGACAAATGTTTTTTTTATTTCTTTGTTCTTTGGTAGCTTCCTTTCTGATTGTCGTACAGAATTGTTTCTTACACCTGTTCGGGAAATCAAGGCTGATTTTCTGGCTATTCTAGCTTTTCGGAATCGGTCCATCTATGTGTTCATCTGTCCGAGACACTTCTTATTCTGATAAGTCAAGAACAAGTGATTGATTGTTTGTAGGATTTATTTACACAGAGTTATCAGTGTATCCTTCAGACAAACTGATTAGATTTTGGAATTGATCCAAACAGGGTCAAGATCACAGCAAGGTCAAATATCTGAAATAGTTTTTGTATTTTTTTTTTGTTTTCAGTAGCTCTCATTCTGCATAAAAATATTTGTTATGGGTATTTCTGGCATACAGATTAGTAACCCGAAAGGATTCGACTTGGTGGTAGTGGTGGTGGAGGCGTTCCTGTTAACACTGTTGGGCTTGAGTTCAACTTGAATAAAAAAGCAGCTTATTGACAATCTTGTCACATTTTTCTCTAAAATGTGAACAAAATGCATGAAAAAAACAAACGTATGTGGTTCACCCTGTGGGCATACAATACATACCCTCAAATTTACATGTTATTTATTTTAACCTTTGATGTAGTTCTAATACAGACACTGTATCCCAACATGTCCATTCACATGTGGATTGCACTGAATGTTGCTCTGTGTGGCATGTCTTATCAAGTACACTAATAAAATCCTGATACATTTGTTTCCTTCTTCTTGCCTTCTCTCTCTCTCTCTCTCTCTCTCTCTCTCATGCTTCAGGTTCCCAGTCTTTTAGGTGACCCCTCCCGTTTACTTCTCCATAAAGTCTTGGCTCTGCGAGCCGCAGCCCCGGTGCCGGTGGTGAAAGGGCTGGTTGGAGATTCCCCCACCGGTAGGTGTTATAGGTTTTGCATTGCGTAGGCTGGCCCTAACCTTGCACTAGCAGTTTCACAGAACTGCATTTGCAATGCAAATCTCAACTCTGTTTGAGGAATCCAGTATGAATAGTTAGAGGCTGCAGCTTCAATCAGTGTTCTTTCTTTGGCGATGTTTATTCAGACGAAACCTTTGAAATGAATATACATGCGTCGGTTCATTAGCACTTCAGTATAGGTGTGACGTGATCTTCACATCGGACCTGTATAACACCACTGTTTCATAATGTAAACGGAAATGCTTCAAGTTTGCACCACCTTTTAATATTATATAACATAATACATCCGATCTGTTCCACGTTCATGTTTAAACCACAGAGGCGGCCATGCGTTCCTAGTCTGTGCA